>NW_012267283.1:5915671-5951547 GCF_000151885.1 Dipodomys ordii | reverse complement strand
TTCCCTTCGCCCGCCGTGCGCCCCCCGAGCTCCCCTCTGGCACCTCGCCTTCCCGTGCGTCCCGCGGATGCCCTGGCGCCGGCTCCCGGTCCGCAGGCGTCCCCCCCACCCCCCGCCCCACCGTGCGCCCTCAGTACGCTCGGGGCCCTTCCCGACTCGGGCCCCCGGCTCGCGGTCACACCTGAGCGCCCGGTCCCACCTGCCCGCAGGTAGAGGCTGGCTCGGCGTCCCACCCCCCCCCCCCCCCCCACCGCTCGCCCCGTACCCCCTGATGGCATCCGCTCCGCTTGTCTTCCGGGCCTGGCCACCTCCAGGGAGTCTGCCCTGCCGCCCCGCCGACTATTTTCTGGATTCCCGGAAGCTGTACTCCCAGCTTGGGCTGCTTCTCCCCTGTCCCACCTGATTGCCAGTTTCTACTCCATCAGCTATGCCGACCCTTTTCTCGGGCCCGTCGCCCTACCAACCCCCCCCCCCTCGCCCCCTGCCCACCCAGGCCGGAGTTCAAGTGCTGGAGCGAGTCCCGGAGCCCTTCCACGGCCCATTTCTCAGATCCTACCCGCTCGCTTCCAGTGCCATCCCCTCCTCCTCCCCCCTTTGGTACGTTGACCCCGGGCACCCGCGGCCTCCCCGCGCCCCGAGGCCCCTGCGGGAGCGCCCACCCTGGGCTAGGAAGGAGATTGGGCACCTGCTGGGTGACGGGAGCCTTGCGGAAACTCCTTCTTTGTTGCCACTGTAACAGGAGGAAGAGGTGCCGAATTTAGTTTTTCTGTGGGCACTGGCTGAATGTTGTCGCTGAGGGCTGAGATGCAGAGATTTCTCCCGGTTTCCACCCTGCCCCCATCCAAATTTTGCTCACCTCCTCCGGCTCTCTTGCCCGATCTGAGCCTTTAACCTAGGGTGGAAATGTTTAGACAACTGTGTAAGGATCCAATGTAATAGAACTTGACGGTTGATCACTAATAACTGAGAGGACCTGTTTGTAAATTACCTAATTTAGTGGATTAGTGAGTATATTTACAAATACGATAAAAAAGCAATCGGGAATACTGCATCAAACTGTCTGGTGGTGGTTTATGAAAAATAGGTTCTGACAACGCCTGAGATGTGATCTCCTCAGTTTGATTAGCGGTAGAATTTAACAGTGGCCCTGATTTGTTTGTTTTGGGTGGTCGGGGGAGCGGTGGGGGGAGAAGGAGGCTCTTGTTTATAGAAATAAAAGGTAGTCGGTTCTTGGTGAAAAAATGCTGGTGTAGGGGGGGAAAATCCTCCAGAGATCTAGCATTTGTGATAATACCAGAAGTATTTTGCTACTGCTAAATGACTATATATAACTCAGTTTTAAATAACCCTGCATACTTGTTCCAAAAATCTGAGATCTGTTGCAGAGAAAATGACTAGAATTGCGAATGAGTGGAGGACATTTATGCTTTACTGGGTATCCATTCTGTTTGTCCAGTTCTTAAGCTGATTGGTTTAGTTAGCAAATCCTTCCTATGGCAATGGTTGGAATGGCAAAGAACTGTTACTTGGTGTTAAGGAAGCTAGATCAGGGTTTGCATGTTAACATGTAAAGATGTAGAATTATATATCCCATTTGGCTGGTTAGGGAATTTTGAGGAGGGTAGCATATCAATATCCGACTACGGATATTGATATTTATTTACTTGGTTTTCATTAAAGTGAGGTGTTTATTGCATTGTCTTTATTTTCAGAATTGGGTTACTTTGCATTGTCTTTTGGTGGTGAAATGCCTGGGAGATAGAAAAGTATTGATAGTTTATGGATGGCTTGTTCAGCCCATGAAAAATTTAATTTGGGAGGAATAGATTCTGCACCAGAACTTTGCTTTAAATAGGTAGCAAGTCTTGCATTTGTATAGCCCCACATCATACATTTCAGAACACTGTCACATTCTGTTTCCTTCATGCCATGTTTTTCCTTATGGATTGCTATAACCAATCATGTTTCCCCTATGGATTGTTATAACCAATCAGTAGCTGTCACTTGCCTTTGAGTTCAGCTTTAGGGACTTGTAATGATCAGTGGAATATTGAGGAGGCAGATTTTGTGCCAGAGCTGGTCATTTTTTTTCTTGAGATTTTTGGTGGCTTTTGTCATTTATAAAGTGTTAGTTTCTCAAAAGCATCAGAAATTAGAATACTAACTATGTGTGCTGTGTTCAAATAAAATAGAGATCCAACTTTTAATCTTTTCCAGATGTAACTCCATATTACCTAGCCTCTCTTAGGGACCTTTGATGTATTTTGAAGCAGAAGGTGTTGGCTTCATCCTTTCCACTGGATTTTAAGTTACTATAGTATAGTATCAGTTTTTTGTTTTTTTTTTGGGGGTCCGGTCGTGGGGCTTGAACTCTGGGCCTGGGCGCTGTCCCTCAGCTCTTCAGCTCAAGGCGAGTGTTCTACCACTTGAGCCACAGCGCCACCTCCGGCTTTTTTCTTTTTGCTTATGGGGTGCTGAGGAATCTAACCCAGGGCCTCATGCATGCAAGGCAAGCACTCTACCACTGAGCCACCTTCCCTGCCCCAGTTTTTTTTTTCTATCTTTGTATTTACTGCAGTACTTCATCTTACCTTGTGCATAATAGTTGCTCAGCAACAGTCATTGGGAAGATTATATACACTCAGATTTGCTAACATCTGGCTGGCAAACGATATTGCTTATGAATCCAGCCCTGACCTCTGTTTCACTTCCATGGTCTGGTTGATTAATTCTACCAGGCTCTCTTCTTCTGAACTCAAACCTGAACTGTGTAAGCTAAAATTCACCTGCCTTTCTCATATTAATTCCTGTCCTATCAGTGATTCCACTAGCTTCAAACAGTTCCCCTTCTCCCTCCAATAGCTTTCTTAATATATTTTAGTTGGAGCAGTGGCTGTAACATCTTAAAAGAGCTTGTCTGCAAAACCAAATGATAACCTGAATAACACATCAAAACAACATGTTTTGAAGTAATCTGCAGTCCAGCTTAGCTTTTCTCAGCAGTACCATCAGCAGCTTCTAAGCCCTGGTAGACTTTATCAGTGTAAATAAAATACATTTCTTTTTGTAGTAAGGATTCACCTTTGAAATATAATTTATTTCCCTTCATAGTCTCTTGTCATTTGGTAGACTTTATTGGTCTTCAAATTTTCATCTTTGTATCTGTCCTTGTATGTTCTTGACAGTGTCTCAGTATCATAATTTGCCATCACAATGCTTACCCTTTTTCAGGATTTTAAATTTAAAAAATGTCACAGGTGTCACAATGTATACTAGTATTTCATTGCTAAAGTTAGATTATTGGCAAAATAATTTGAATTGTATCAGCTATGTAAATATAAGGATCTTATCTGGTGAGTCAGGATTCTTAAAGAACTCAGATTTTTCACGTTCTTTTTTTTTTCTTTTGAATTAGTGACTAACATTACATGTTTAATGATTGCTCACAAGTCAGGACAAGATAGCCTTTGCCTAAATGTGTCTTTGAAGGGAAGGCACATAAAAGCAAGATAGTCTGAGTTCTTTTTACAGCACTAATCCTCCCTAAGACTCTTAAAATTTATTCTCATCTCTCCATAATTCGTTTCTTCTGTTATAACCTGACATAATTTCTATTCTTGTAATGTTAAACTTCAAAGTTCACTTGTAAATCTTGAGATTTATTAAATGTTCTTTCCCATTGACAAACCAGTTTAAGTGAAGGAGGCTTTTGAAAGATTACTTAGCAAATTGCTCCAAGTCTTTCTTGTTAATGGCTAGATCATTATTTGTCACAGCAGTGCTTTGGAGGCCAGGAGATTTTTGCAAGTGCTCTGAAGTTCTGTGTCCTTCAGTTCTAGCTCTATACATTGAAAGAGAGATAGAGAATCTTTCAGGTTGAACAAATTGCGCTTTGTCTGACTTTTGCATATTGTCTTCAAAATAAGGGCTCTATATATTTACCTGCCTTTTGCTAGCTCGCCTATCTTGTTTTGGCAGTGGTGAAACACAATCAGAAGTGGTTTACAGGTACTGGTTAGTATTTGTGTGTTTAACTGTGCCATAACAGAACTTATGCCAGCTTGTGGAAGGTAAAGGCAGATGGTATAAATGAAATTTGAAGAACATAGTGAGAATTACCAATAGAGACTACATTTTTCCATTATAATAGGACCTATAAAGAAAACTTGCTCTAGCTGCATATAAGGCATGGCATTTTTTTTCTCTCTCTTTGTAAATATTGTGCTGTTGTTAAAGAGAATTCATTCCTCAAGATCTGTAAATCAAAAGTTAATGTCAAAATTGTTGGGAAATAATGTAGAAGTGGTAATACTTTGTATAGGATTTTTTCTTTTGGGGGTGGTGGTGGTGCTTGTCCTGGGGCCTTAGTGCTGTCCTGGAGCTTTTTTATGCTCAAGGCTAGCACTCTACAACTTGAGCAACAGCTCCGAGTCTGGCTTTTTTGGTAGTTAATTGGAGATAAGAATTTCATAGACTTTCTTACCCAGGCAGGGTATCCTCATATCTCAGCCTCCTGAGTACCTGGGATTACAGGCATGAGCAACTGGCACCCAGCTCTAGGATTTTTGTAGTCATTTTAATGTTCCCAGTACTCAAATTGATTTTAGTTCCATTCTACAGCTGAAGAAATTGAAATTCGAAGTTAGGAAACCTGAAGTCACAGACGTACTAAGTGATAGGGCCCAACTTCAGGACTAGTGAGTCTGAGCTTTATGCCACTTTTGTTTTTACGTTCACAGTTCCTAAATCTTAGTTTGTACTGCTCCCAATCTCATCTTGTGGGGTGGTAGGCAGAGACATATCATGTGAGCCACATTTCCAACCCATAAATCCTTATATTCTTTTCATTTTTTTGTGCCAGTCTTAGGACTTGAACTCATGGCCTGCGTGCTGTCTTAAGGCTAGTGCTCTCTGCTTGAACCACAGCTTCACTTCTAGATTTTTGGTGTTCTATTGGAAATAAGAGTCTCACGGACTTTCCTGCCTAGGCTAGCTTTGAACTGTGATCCTCAGATCTCAGCCTCCTGAGTAGCTAGGATTACAGGCCACATTGCCTGGCTCTCTTTTAGTCTTTAGAAAAGGTCAATTTTGAGTTATAGGCTCTCACCTAAAAATTGGTTGTTTATAATGGGACTGGGGTTTGAACTTCTCAAGACTTAAGTTTGCTAGTTTTACCACTTGAACTACTCTTCTCAGCCTTCCAAGTTAAATTTTATGCCACCATTTTTGAACCAACTGTAGTTAGCATATAATAATATCATAGAATATATAGCATATAGCATCATATAATAAAGCAGAGTTGCCCAGTTAGAAGGCTTGAGAGCTACTATTTGATGTATTATCAAAGTTTATTTGGTTACCAGTAATTTTTTGATAGCTGTTCTTTTGTGCTATCCTCCCATCCAGAACTATCAAGAATGAATGAAATAGTTCAGTTTTATAAGCTTGAATTTAATTTGGAGACTTTAGTATACATTAGAGATAAGCCAGTATTATCATTTCACTTTTCTGATGATCCAAACTAGAATTTAGAAATACAAAGTGGTTGAGGTCAAAGAGTGAAGTTATGAGGTAGCTGGGTCTAGAAACCTTTTTAGACTCTTCTTGTGTGTTCTTACTGTCTTAATTCTTACTTTCAACCTGTCTTCAAGTTGGAATCACTCAGAGAATTTGATAAAACACAAATGTTTGGGGTTCATTCTGAGATTCTCATTCTGAGGTTCTGATTTAATTGACCCAGAGCTGCTACCTGAGTGTCTGAATTTTTTAAAGTTCACTGGTGATTCTCATGCCACAAAGACCAAGAACCACAGTTCCTTCTCCTTCTCCAGTGACTATTCATCTCCTTCAGTGGTGTCAGTTACAGTTTGTGTGCTGACAGTTGCCACACTGAATCATTGAACTGAACCAAACCTTTTCCCAGCTGACATTAGAGTGTTGAATAGTCAACTCAACACAGCATGACTAAAACTTAAACTGAACTCCAATTGTGTCCACGTCTTTTTCAGTATGTCTGGTTTACTGAATGGTACCAAGGTCTTGGAGGAAACCTGAATCATGGAGGAAGCCTGCCTTCCACTCTTCCCAGTTAGTCAGCACATCTTGCCTTTTCTCCCAAACTCACCGTCAGTACCCTAGTCCAAGCCTCTTTTATTTCTAGCAAGCACCTTCGTTACAGATCTGTCTTCATGTATCTGTTCATGCTTCCTTCTCATCTTTCTCATACTGCAATCTTAATGATTGTTGAAAACATGGGAGCTGATTGATTGTTCTCTTCTGCTTAAAACCGCTCAGTGGTTTCCAATTACTTTTGGGACAGAGACCAGAAATCTCTTAGCCTGGTCTGTACTGGTCCCCTTTATCTGCAGCATCATCTTTCCAGGCTCTTCCCTACTCTTTTCAGAGCTGGTGCGTATACTGTTCACTTGTTTAGAAGGCTCTTTGCTTTTTCTCTCAAGCCTTTGGCTTGTTACTTTAAGTTGCAGCTTAAAAATCATTTCTGTGGGAAAAGGCTTTCTTCAAATCAGGCTATGTCTCCTCATTAAACACTCTTCGAACACTATCTAATAGCAATAAACCACGTAATTATCCAGTTACTCTTAATGTGTAGACCAGGATTTGGCAAACTATAGGCCTTGCATCAAAGCTGACCTGCTAGCCTTGGTTTTCTGTGGCTTACAAGCTAAGAATAGTGCTTGTATTTTTAAATGATTGATACAAATCATTAAGAGTATTATTTTATGAAAATCATATGAAAATTGAATTTCACTCTCCACAGTAAAGTTTTAGTAGGCCATAGCTATACTTAACTTACTATCTATAGCTTATATCTATAGCTGGCAGAGCTGAGTTGTTGTGATAGACTTTGTGGTATATGTGCATAAATATTCTCTGTGGCCTTTTACTAAGAATATTTGCCTTCCTTTGCTCTAGGTTGTGTTGGTGAAGGAAGATTGTGTCTAGTTTGTTTATTGCTGCTCTTCTGTATTGAATTGGTACCAGTACATAGTAGATTCTTACGAAATGCTTGAATACGTTAACAAATATTCTTTTGTTCTGCCAATGACTATGAATAACCTTTAATGTGCAAGTTTTGGGATTTTTTGTTTTGTTTTGTTTTTGCTAATCCTAGGGTTTGAATTCAGGGCCTGGGCACTGTCCCTGAGCTTCTTTTGCTCAAGGCTAGCACTCTACCACATGATCCACAGTGCTGCATTTTCTGTTTATGTTGTACTGAGGAATTAAACCCAGGGCTTCATGAATGCTAGGCAAGCACTCTGCTACTACTAAGACATATTCCAAGCCCTGTTTTTTTTCTTTCTAAGTGTGTGTGTGTGTGTGTGTGTGCGTGTGTGTGTATGTATGTATGTATGTGTATATGTGTATGTGTACATGTGTGTGCATTCATGTTCCCATCCTAATACTTGAGTTTAGGTCTTGGATGATGTCCTTGAGCTTTTGTGCTCAAGACTAGTGCTCTACCACTTGAGCCACAGCTCCATTTTCAGCTTTTTTTTTTTTTTTTGATATTTAATTGGAGATAAAAGTCTCACGGACTTTGTAGCCTGGGCTGTCTTCAAGCTGTGATCCTCAGATCTAAGCCTCCTGAGATTATAGGCATGAGCCACTAGTTCCTGGCAAGTTATTTTAAAGGCAAGATTCTTTACAAGATTCTCTACAAAAATTTGATTAGCATTTAGCTTATGGTTAAAGTTTTTTATGTCGTGATATTTATTGGTACTTTTTGCTTTGTTGTTTAAAATGTAGCTTAGCATATATTCTAAATTTACATTTATATGCTTTGTAACAAATTTAGTATTAAAAATGATTAGCATTTTCTAGTACGTTCTTATATATTCATTGTGAGGAAAAGGGTTAGTTTTATTTCTTTGCTAGATTCCGCTCTTATTTCATTGTGTATCTGTGTTACATAACAAGACTTAATAAACATTTGTTTAATAAACTGTTGAATTTTTCTTTTTTCCAGAAATAACATCATTATTTACCTTAGGTATTCTCTATTTTGACAAACCACAACCAAATATTTAAACTTTTGCTTAGTAGAGAAATTCATAAAGGGAATATAATTCCAATTTTTAAGGTTGCTAGATGTGCTAAAACATTTTAAACCCAAGTGTTTTACTTCTGGATACATTTGAATAACATCAAGCAAGAAACAGTATAAATGTAGTTCAAGATGTTTAAGTAGTGGTGACAGTTTTGAAGTTTGCTTTATTTTGTAGCTCTGTGATATATAATGATGATCAAGATTTTTTGTAAGATTCATTATTAGAAGCCATTTAGGATGCCCCAGTTTAGGAAATAAACAACTATAACAGCACATCTCCCTTCCTCTTAAATCTAAATACTGCAAACATTAAGGAAAAATGTTTTATTTTCTATAAGCCTGTAGGAGGGGTGGCTTCAAGTGCTTAGTTCAGTGGCTTCTGCAGTCAGTTCAGTGATATTAGCAAGCACCTAGGTTCTTATTTCTGTTCTGTTATAGTAAGGAGGGAAGCTTTTCTTCTGATCCCAAGGTGACTGTAGCTTTTGATAGACTTTGGCAAAGCTAATTCTTTAATAAGAATTAGGAAGGGCTGCATACTCTTCCCTAAAAATATCTAGGAAGAGGAAGGCAAAGGATCTATTATTTTTTTGTGTGTGTGTGTGAAAATACTGTACAGGGGGGGTTACAATTACATGGGCAAGATAATGAGTACATTTCTTATCAAGCATTGTAGCCTCCTCCTTTGTTTCCCCTTCCCATCCCCTCTCCAACCCTCTCCCCCCACCAAAGTTGTAAAGTTTGTTTTTTGACATAACGACTTGTACATCTCATTGTTGCAATGGGTCCACCTGTATCCCTATTTAAACGATTTGTTTTTTCCCTTCCCCTCCACAAATTATAACAACATCAAATACAGTGAAAGCAGGGGTTATAACGTCGGGGAGGGACATACATAGCAACAAAGAAATAATCTTATAAATGTGTTTGAAACAATCACATGAAAGAATAAAACATTTGAATACATATCTTAAGGTTCATTTCCCTAACATCAACTTAACTGAACTTTTCTGCTTGACTCATACATATACTAATTATTGCAAATAAGGGAAACCATGGGACCTATGTTTCTTTGGGCCTGGCTTACTTCACTTAATATAATTTTTTCCAAGTCTTTCCATTTCCTAACAAATGGTATAATATCATTCTTTCTGATGGAGGCATAGAATTCCATTGTGTATATGTACCACATTTTCTTGATCCATTCATCCACTGAGGGGCATCTGGGTTGGTTCCATATCTTAGCTATGGTAAGTAAGGCTGCAATAAACATAGTCGTGCAGGTAGCTTTAGTGTAGTCTTGTTTGTGAACATTTGGGTAAATGCCCAAAAGTGGGATTGCTGGGTCATCGGGGAGCTCTATGTGGAGTCTTTTTAGGAACCTCCATACTACTTTCCAAAGTGGTTGAACAAGTTTACACTCCCATCAACAATGCAGTAGGTAAGGATCCATTAATTTCCCAGTGACTCAAGTAGTGGGTGGAGCAGTTACTGGGGTTAGCTTTTGCTGGCAAGGCAAAAAGGAGAATGGTGGCTGGGTGGGGCAGCCAAATCATATCTACTACATTCTTCTGCCTATGAAATCATACTCCTATGGTACTTTCTGACATTTTGCTTATAGCTCCAAGATAAACCTTTCAAAGTTATTTGAAAGTTAAAAGGATCTTCGTATCCTGTTACCCTTCCAGTGAGACTGCTGTAGCACACTTTTCTCCTTTATCTACTCCCATTGCCTCTTTCCCTGTCTGACCCAAATACAGCTTCAGATGATCATCTGAGGTTGAGTAATGGTTAAGTAGTTACTGAGTAATCTTGAGAGCACTGGTTCCAAGTCTTCAGGTTTATAAGAACAACTTCTGTTTCTAGCTCCTAATTTCCTTTTCTGCCTCTTCTAAATTCTCTTGTCTTTGATTAGCTTTGTCTGGTTGATATTCACTTTTTTCTTTTTACCTTTTCCCTAAAATTTTCAATTTCCTTCCTTTTTTGCCCCTTGCTACCCGCTAGACTTAAGAGCTATATCACAGTAGAATATGTTCACATACACTATGGAGGGAAAAAGAATGCCTCTATTTTCAATTTACATTTATTATTTCCTTATAAGCAGAATTCCAACTGAAGATCCACATCATTGACACTGAGCAGAATTCTCTTATATGCCAAGTACACCTCTGCAATAGATAATTTAGAGAAAGAGAAATAAACAATGTGTAAAAACGTTCAGTCTTGTTACTTCTCAGCATCAAGCACAAAGGTACCTTTTACTTACACCTGTAACTTTGCAGAAAGATAACAGAGCAGTATTACTTGCCTTTGTGGTTTTGACTCAAATATGCTTTATTGATTTGCTTGGGATACTGTTTGACAACATACATTAAAAGCTATTCAAGAAGTTGACACCCTTTACTTTGTAACCCAAAAGAGTAGTAATGCTAGAGTCAAGATTCCTTTCATTGTACATTATTCATTTTTAAATATCTTATTTCTGATGTGAACCTCTGTCTTTTCAAAAAACATATACAGTTTGTTTGAATTGAATCTACTATCCCATCCCCAGCTGAATGTATGATCCTTACTGGATAAGTGGCCTTTGCCTTCTGAGACAGTTCTTCCTAGCTTTCTTAAAGGGCTATTTGAATCCAGAGAATTGAACACCATTATGTATTGGCAGGAGTGTGGGCCCCAGCTATTCTCTATCGATTTGGATCTGCCATTAGCTAGGTAATTTGGACAAAGTCTTCAGTGTCTCAGTTTCAACTGCAGGGAAGTAGAAAGACTAATGATACCCGCCTTAATAGGCTTATAGCAAAGTATATAAATGATAAAAATATAAATTACCATATTAATGTCAACAAAATCTCAGGTATTTTCACAGCCACTTGTCATCCCCTTCTAAAAACTATCTTTTGAGTTGTGGAATAGAGTGCCTGACCTCTGAAAATGTTTGATTGTGCCAGGGAGAGGTGAATGATAAAAATGAAACAAACAACAAGAATAAAGGTAGGTGATATCAAGAGGTAGAGTGCAATAGTTAGGGAGTAAACTTTCTTCTCCACAAGCATGGAGAAGGTACTTTAAGGATGGGTGCTGTTGGAGGGGAAGAAGGCATGAAATGCAAGAATCAACAGCAGGCAACGAAGACTGATGACCAGTCGTTCCTGGGGATTTGCTATTGGGAGAGTCTGGGCCAGGTACTTAGCTACATTTCTCATTTTACTTTAACAATTCTGAGATGAGATACTTGTGTTGGCTGTATTTTTACAGGAGAGAAAAATGGGCTGAGAAAGTTTAGGTAGCTTGCCTAAAGTAAGGGAGGACATTCCTCTGCTCTGCTTAGAACTACTACACTTAGATGATGTGTCAGTGTACCTTAGATACGTAATTTTTGTCACTGAAGTTTAGAGATTGTGTGTGGGTAGGTAGTTTTCAAGTGAGCATGCCTCAATGGTCAGGATATAATAGTTTGGAAAAGAATCTGTGTAGTTTTTTGTTTTTTGTTTTTTTTCTAAAACCTCAGATTCCAGGGGCTCACACGCTTCCATGTGTGTATCTGTACCTGGCCTCTCTTCAGTTTCTCTTTAAAAAACTTAATCTGATCAAATTTATCATGGCAGTAAGCTTACTTAATGTAATTGTTAGTTTGTTTTTGTCTGACTGTGTAGCCTCGTTGGCTTCAGTCTGATGACCTTCATACCTCAACCTCCTATCCTGGTATTATAGGCATGCCTCCGAGGGGTTAATGTAATTGATGCTTGTATTATTTAATACTGAGCTTCAACAAGGGGCTGGAGAGCAGTAAGAAAGAAAAGGGTGAAGAAAATGTCCATAATGAAGTTGACTGTAGGACGAATTATTAACATGTACATTAAGATGAAATTACAAAAGCAGAGATCCTCACAAGCAGGGTGAGAATTTCAAGGGTTTTGTTTGTTTGCTTCTTTAAACTTCACTTTAAAAGCTTAGCATATTTAGCAGAGTTTTTAAAAATTCTGCTTGCTAGGCTCTATTTTGCATGTGATTCTATATTTTAAAATTCTGAAAGTACTAAGTATTGGAAAGTAATTTCAAGACATCAGGTTTTAAAGTGTAGCACATTAAGTATTCTTTCACCAAGAAAACATTTCAGGTTGGGAATGTGGCTTAGTGGTAGAGTGCTTGCTTAACATGCATGAAGCCCTGGGTTTGATTCCTCAGTACCACATAAACAGAAAAAGCTGCAAGTGGCACTGTGGCTCAAGTGGTAGAGTGCTAGCCTTGATCAAAAGAAGCTCAGGGGCAGTTCCTAGGGGCCTTGAGTTCAAGCCCCAAGACTGACAAAAAAACAAAAACCCTAAAAAAAATTTCAGACTATACACTGGTGTTTAGAAACAGATTGCAGTTTGAAAATAATACTTCGATAAGACTTCATTTTACAAGTAAATACAATTCTATTTTAGGTAACACTTTTATTTCTGGTTTAACCTGAGAAAGCAAGGCCAGACCCAAGTGGAACTGTGTTATTTTTGAGGTTATAAACACACTTCCTTGCCAGGAAGGACCTGCTGTTTAACCAACACTCTGCCCTGGTAGGAGTTGCTCCTCATTTATACCATTTAAAGATACAAATGTTTGTTCAGCAAGAATACCTTAATCAGCCTATCCCCCAGGATGCCTCTGAAGCACTAGGGCAAGAGTTCTGAAGTCAGGAGACTTCTTTCACACTCAGTACCACCTCTTCCAGCCGCTCCTCCCATTTGAAAAGTCACAGAGCATGGTAATACGAAAAGGTCATGTCCTCCTTGCCACCCTTGGAAAACACTTTAACTTTGCTTACTTGGTCTTCATTGGACTTAAATCATCCTTTAAAACTCAGGGGTGGGGACATCTTGCCCCATATTTAATGCGTGATGAACATTCAGTGTAATAGGACAGACATGCTTCTCAGCTGAAGGGTCATGTCCTCACTGTCACCCTTGGAAAATAATTCTGGTCCATGAATGATGTTATATTATCCAAAGGGCCTTTTGCAGGAAGACGGTTCCTTACCCCTCCTAATATCTTGCCCAGGACATCTTGAACTACTAGTAGGTCCTGCTGAACACACTTTGTGAAACTCTTTTGAGCTGATGGTTCTCAACTCCATTCTGAGTGGCAGTGAGAGTTAAGTGTGATGGAAGAAGGTTGTTGGTTCAGGAAACTCTTACCACTCTGGATTTGAGAGTGAGTGAGCACACCACAGACTTAAGTGTGTTCTTCCAAGTGTGGCAGATAGTGTAAATAAATTTCAGGTCACTGAAGTATTTAACTTAAAAGCCTTTCATGTACATCAGAGTGGTTTGAATCCTCTCAAGAAATTACAGAAGGGTAAGTTGTTCACAAAAGAAAGCTTCAGGCTTGAAACTTGAGTATCAGAACTGCCATGGGGCCACAACAATCAGAGCAAGAGGGGATCCGGCTATCTATAGTTGATATTTTTCTCCTTTCTTTCAGGTAGGTTGTAGAGACTCTGGGGGAAGTTACAGTGATCAAATAACACTCCAAATGGCCATCCAGACAGAGATGGGACCTACTGATCAAATTCTGACTATCTTATGTTGGAGAAGGAACAGTGCACAGGGTTGATATTATACAGACATAGACAAATAGTAGATTCTCAATGTTTATTGAACATATGTGAAAGAGAAATGTGAGACATTCAGAGACTAAAAATTGTTTATGATGCTGATATTTGTCAAGGCTACTATTAAATATAAACTCTCAATGGAGGGAAAGGGAAATGAACTTGAAAATTGCAACAGTCCACCATTCAAAATGGTTAAGGTGGTTTTAGTGCCCTTTTTAACCTAATCTTGGTGGCATGGTTTGGGTTTTCTATGTTATAATGAAGTCTTGGTGAACAGTCATATTATTTCATGAAAAAGATCAAAGCATCATAATGTGAAACTCTGAGCCTGATCAACACCTAAGTAGACCAGGTTGACACAGATCAGTAGATTTATAAGAATAAGTAAGAGTTTCCCTTCTCATCTGTACCTTCTTCACCCTATCTTAAACACTCCCTTGTCACTGGGCTCACTGTGCAAAAGGGCATGGTGAAAAATTTTCTGGCCTATCTTGATGCCTGTCTGAGATAAGCCAAAAAGAGCACAGTTGGGACAACTATAGGTTGGTCCTATTTGTTCTAAGTACCACTAGGAAGATGGACGGTGGCAGTGCTGCAAAATGAACCTTGCTTCTGATAGGCTCAGGACTCAGGGACTCTCCCGGGGCAGGGAAGTTCCTGGAAAGAAAAGAACCAAGAACATCAGTAGGAAAAAAAGACAAGAGAATCACAAGCTGGCTACAAGAGTTAGTTGTGTTCAACATTTATGTATTGTTGGGCTTCTCAGGCTTCCTAGTTCAACAAAAGAATCGGGCTCCCCTCTGAACTGTGAAGCTCTGTGTTCATTGTAATTTTATCCTTGGTCCTAATTCTGTGCCTATCAGGCAAACATAATGAAATGGCTGAAATCAGTCTTTAATAGGTGCCAAGTTTGAGTGTGGGAGTGTTTTGAACTTAAAAGTCCTTAGTATTTAAAGCTATTCATAATGCCATTAAGGCAAATACTACAGAAGAGTGTTGTTGTGGTCAGACTGTTGGAGCAAAGATGAATCTTACAAATATTCTGATTTGTAAAGTATGAAGATCTTGATAAATTCTTTTAAAAAATGAAACTAAAAGCTAGGAAAGCAAAAGTACTCTTTAAGGAACTGAGACACTACTCTTGAGTTATGATTTATATCATTGCTTAACTGATCAGCATAGATAGTGCTCAGTAAACCTAGGAAATGTTTATTATGTCTAATAATACAAAATGAAAGAAAAACTATTGTCCTTGAAATAAAAAAATAAGGCATTAGATTCCTGTGCACAAATTGACTCTTAAGGGAGTCTTGTAGGAGAGATGGTAGCATGTGTGTACTATTTTAATTTTTAATTTTAATGTTGGAATGACTACCATTTAAGAGGGGATTTTTGTTCTTTGATGAATCAAGACTCTAGATATTTTACCAGAACACATCAAAAGTTATTTTGCTGTTGACCTATCTTCTCTGGCTGTAGATGCTCATGCCTATTTAACGGAGTCAGATCTCTGTCCTGATATGTTAGTAGGAGCCCTCAGTGTTCTTGTCATGATCTCAACGTCTCATATTTACCTGGTAAAGTGGCCTCTTTAAGGTTCCATGGCCATAAAGCCACAGGCATGTGTAGTCCTTCAATTTGCCCAATGCTTCAACTCATTTCTCAGCGTCATGTCAGACAACCTTGTCTTTCATCTTTCCCCACTCAGTCATGCATTTTCTCTTCTCTTCTGTATTTAGACTTCATCTGCTTCCAAAAGTATTTTAGGTAATTTATAATCAAGTGTAAATATATTTAAATTTTTTGAATTGAAAAATCAAAAGCTAAAAAGAGTAGGTATATGAAAGATGAAGCACGAATGTACTGAATGCCTAAGCTGCTTCATCTATCAGTGTTTCTAGTCCTGTTTGGAATGATAGTGATTCAAAGGATGACATTACACAGGATCCATCTACAGAATTGGACAATTGACATAGGCCAAAAAGGTTTTGTATAATTATTTGAAGATAACAATATTTTTTTAAGCACTCAAACGCTGGGAAAACAAGACTTTTGGAGCCAAACTGTAACAATAGGTAAGTGAATGTTTATAGGAATCTGCAAAACTGTTTTCCAGAGTGGCTGTGTCAACTTTGTATTCTCATGAGCAATGTCTAGTTGCTCCATATCTCGGGCAATACCTTGTTGTTTTCAGCTTTAAATTAAAAATTTTAAATAAAAACCTTTGCCATAGATAGGTGTTGATAGTATCTTATTGTGGTTTTAATTTGCATTTTCCTAGTTTACCAGTGTTGTGGAGAAACCTTTCTTTAGCTTATTTAACATCTAGCTTGCTTTGTGAAGTGTCTTTCAAATTTTTGCTCATTTTTACTAGTATTTTCATGAAGGGGTGTTTCATTTTGTCAAAGGTTTTTTTTTTTTTTTTACATCCATTGAAATGATCAAGTGATTTAAGTCTATTATTCAGTATTCTATTATGATAATTGCTTTGTGTACATTGAACCATCCTTGCATTCCTAGTATGAAACCAATTTGATCTTGGTATGATCATTTTCATATGTTGTTGAATTTGACTTGCAAGTAAGTTTTTTTTACTGGTGTGCCTTGATATAATTTTGGCATCTGGGTAATACTGACTTCAAAAATTGTGTTTTAAAGCATTATTCAGTTGCTATTTTATGAAGTCACTTGAGGAGCATTGGTGTTCTTCTTTAAAGGTCTAGTAGAATTTATCAATAAATCGATCTGATTCCCATCTTTTCTTTATCGAGAAGCTTTTTATTATCGTTGTAATGTCACTTTTATTGCTGTTTAGGTTGTTGGTATCATCTTGTCTCACTTTTTTTTTTTTTTTTTGGGTCTGGTCGTGGGGCCTGAACTCTGGGCCTGGGCGCTGTCCCTCAGCTCTTCAGCTCAAGGCTAGCGCTCTACCACTTGAGTCACAGCGCCACTTCCGGCTTTTTTCTTTTTGCTTATGTGGTGCTGAGGAATCGAACCCAGGGCCTCATGCATGCAAGGCAAGCACTCTACCACTGAGCCACCTTCCCAGCCCTTTAATATATATATATATATATTTTAAAACCTATGCTTACATTTTTTAGTGATGTACCTTGTGTTGATCTGTTTTCATCTATTATTTTGAACAGTTATCTTTTCAACTTGGAAATGTGTATATTCGTAGTTGGAGAATTTTTTTTCTGTATTTATGTGATTTTTTACCCCATCTGTTGCCCATTGCTTCATTTTCTTGCAATTTTGACTTTCATTTTTTTACTCCATATCAAAATAGATTTTCTCAACTTATGTCTCAATATTTCTATTACAATTTTTTTAGACTTTATATTTGTTTCCTCTGTACTCCCTTTGTTTCTTTTTATATCATTTGTTCTACCCTATATACATAGATGTTTGTATTTAAGTTTTGGTATTTTTTTTTTAACCCTCTTCTCTTAGTCTCTGCCAATGACATGAACGATTCTTCAAATGCCTATTAGTCCTTAATCATCTAACCATTATTTAAAGACAGCTGTAAATGGCTATTTGTAAGTTTGGTATTATTTTATAATTGGATTGTTAGATGAGATTGATAATGAGCTGATCTAGCTTCCCTGGTCCTTGGGAAACCCTAATTGTCAGTATCATTTCGCCTTTTTGTTTTTTTTTTATATTGCTCAGATTTCTACAAATAAGTCTCCTGTGGCCTTCAATAGGATGATAATCCGGTGGTCAGAATTCTGGGAGTTGGTCTCAATATTTAGTACATAGTTTGTACTTAATAATCTTGTTTCTCTGTGGTATCCCTGGGTACAGTTCTCTGGACAAGAGAGGGGCAGTTCATCACCAGTTGTTCATAGGATCTAACTGCGCTTGAGCAACCTTTCAATGAGTTCTCTATTTCTAGTTCCTAGTCATTTCTAGTTCCCAAGATACATTATACTAATGCATGGGTTTGGGAGGTGTTTCTGGAATAACATACTTCTTTTTCTATTATTAACTTACAAATCTAGCATTCTGGAATCTAGTAGCCAATTAATTCCCTTCTACCTGCTTTCTAGTAGCAAATATTTTAAATCATTTTATTATCATTTCAGTGGCACCTTAGAAGAGAAGAAAGTTCAATCCATGTGTTCAGTTAGGAACATTTAATAAACACTGTCCAAGTCAGTGTTTTCACATACATGAGTTCTGGTTAGTACACAAAAAGCTGCTCAGTAAACTAGAGTAGACAATGCTTCTTGGGGCTTGAACTCAGGGCCTGGGGGCTGTCCCTGAGCTTTTGTACTTAAGGCTGGCATTCTACTACTTGAGTCACAGCTCTACTGGTGTTTTGGTGGTTAGAGATAGACTTCCAACCATGGTCATCAGATCTCAGGCTTGTGAATAGCTAGGATTATAGGCCTGGGCTATCAATGGCCCCCTGGCTGCTTCTACATTCTTAATGTTGTCTAAAGGTTGAATTACTTTTTTCAACACCTTCACTTACGTTTTTCTTACAACTTCACTTATACTAGCTAGCATTCCTCTAAAATCCCTAAGCCAACTTTTTCCTCTTCTTGGTATTTCTTATAATAAATGTCAAATATTTAAAACATATGTATAAAACCTGAGTTTGCCCTTGGAAGTTTTGCCAACTGTAATGGGCTTTTAGGTCTCTGACTTCATTACCCAGTGTATTTTTCAACTTTTTATTGTCTGACAATTTGGTCAATAAGCCATTTATGTCTTCCTGTTTATTGGGGGAAAGGCTTGTTGATTTTTGTATTCTCTGGCTAGTTTTGATTCCTGGGGTATTTTGGATCTTGACATTTATCATTTTATTTTATTTATTGCTAAAAACGTATTTTACTTTTTTTCAGTACCTCTGCTTAGAAATTCACTTCTTGATTAAAAGGTGTTTTTGACTTAATTTTTTTTAACTTAGTCAAATAAAAAAAAGAAATTCACTTCTTTTACTTAGCTTTTTCTTCAAGACTATTCTAGCTGCTCTGTATGCTGTTGACCCTTATTTTTGCTCCTTTTTCTTCCATTACATTTTGAGAGACATTAAGAGGGACTAACAAATTTTAATAAAACTCAGACTTCTTGGCTATTTCCCACTGTCCACTTTTTCCAACTAGCAGAAGAACAGGTTTGATGTTAGCAGGATGTTGCTCAGATACAAGTGTGAACTCCATAGGTCACACCTTTTCCTTTTCCTTTTTTTTAAAAAGTTTTGTGCCAGTCCTGGGGCTTGAACTCCAGGTCTGGGCACTGTCCCTGGGCTTCTTTTGCTTATTAGCACTCAACCACTTGTGTCATTTCTAGCTTTTTCTGAGTAGTTTATTGGCGATAAGAGTCTCAGAGACTTTCCTGTTGGAGCTAGCTTTGAACTGTGATCCTCAGAGCTCAGCCTCCTGGGTAGCTAGGATTATAGGTATGAGCTACCAGCACCCAGTATGTTTCTTCTCTTTCCTTCTTTCTTTCCTTTCTTTCCTTCTTTCTCTCTCTCTCTCTTTCTTTCTTTCTAATGTTTTTTATTGTAAAAATACTGTACAGAGGGGTTACAGTTACACAAGTAAGGTAATGAGTACATTTCCTATCGAGCATTGTTACCTCCTTTGTTTTTCCCCTACCATCCCTTCCCTCCCCACTTCCCCAACTTCTCCCCCACCCCACAAGTTGTAAAGTTCGTTCTCAACACAGTGTCTTATACAAGGGCCTGTGTCTTACACAAGGGCCTCCGAACCCTTCCTTTGGTATTCTCTTTGTAGACCTTAATCCAGAGGTAAAATTATGCTCAGTTGCAAAGTACGTGTACAGTTAGTTCACTTTTTCTCATTTTTGAAAATAGGGATGTTGCTATGTTTCTCAGGGTTGTGTTGCTCTGGTTCTTTGCTGTTGCTTGAAGGTGGCTGACAGCTACTCGGCAGCATCCTTTGCACAAGTTCTTTGCGCACTTGGGGTTTTGACGTTTTGCAGGTCAACCTCTTCCTGAGAGACAGAGAAGGTAGTGCCTTACCTCTCTGTGTTATTGGTGCACTGCCCTGCTAGCATATAGAAGAAATCCAATAAGCTTGTCCATTCACCCCTTACAGCTTCAGTGCGTGTGGGGCAATGCTAAGTCTCATCTCAGGCCACTAAATTTTAGTGATAGCTGTTATAAATTGTACTTTCTTACTTGTATTAAAATGTCACAATTTAAGCACAGTGACAACAAGGCGAAGAACATACAAAGGAAACAAAAAAAAATCACATAGTACATTAAAAACAACAACAAAGAAAGACCTCTTTTACCCTGCATCTTATATATACATTTGTCTAATTTGAGGAGGGGAAGGGGAATAACAAAACACTGAAACAAGGACACAGGATGACCCATTGCAACAATGATACTCACAAGGCACTATATTAGAAATGAACTTTACAACTTCTGGGGGTAGGGGAAAAGAGTGAGGGAGGTAGGGGGAAGGAAGGGATAGTAGGAGAACAACAAGAGAGGGGGTAACAGTGCTGGACAAGAAATGTACTCATTGCCTTACTCATGTAACTGTAACCCCCTGTACAGCATCTTTTCAATAAAATAAAAATTTAAAGGTCACAATTTATTGAAAACAATCCTTTCAGAGTGCCTGCTAATATTCCAGGCTTTGAGGTTGTCTTTGACTATACAGTGACAAAGAAGACATATATAGTTCTCTATTCAATAGGGAGGAGAGGATAAAAGACATACTAATTGAGAGTTTTAAGCATAAGCATTCTTTGCACTTATTTTTTCTAATAGATATGGGTTTTTTTAAAAAAAACTTTTATTCTAAGACTAGTGTGTGCATCATATATCTGACATGGGTCAACTTTGGTTACACTAGCATAATCCAGCTCCACCATCTTCTATGTTTAGGAGTTTATAGTCCTTTCTTCATGGAGCCACTGAAAAACCAAGATGGTAACTCAGACCCTCCTTCCTCTCCCCTTGAATAGCTTCTGTCTACTTCCTTTCTACTATAACCTGACTCTCCCTTCCTCTTCATCTCCCTACCTCTTTTTTAATTTATTATGTCTGGCGCAAACAGTCTTTAAACATGTTTCATGTGTTTCTCTTCACCGTGACTCTCAGAGCTTTCAGACTTGGTCCTCCAGTTCTTTAAGAGCACTTTACTCCTACCCTATTATTTTCTTTGTGTGTACTTGGTCATATTTGTTTTAAAGATGATCATCACATGAAATCATTTACCTATTTTTATTGGCTTTCCCCTTCCAAATGTTTCAGAAACTCAGAGATTTCTCTGTTTTCTATGGGCAGCTTAGAAAGGTGCCGGCACCAGGGTGCAGTGTAGTATCAGTTTACTTTGTCTTTCCTTCCCTTTTCTCTTCATAGCCCTTCCACTGGGAAAGACAAGATTCTCAGACGATTTTAATTAGGTATCCTCTGCTAGAATTGAGTGCTTAGTCTTTGGAATGTCATAAAACTAGAAACTAAATTCTTTTCTTTTTTTGGTACCAGGCCTGGGTGTTGTCCTTGAGATTTGGAGGGCTCTACCACATGTGCCACAGCTTCACTTCAACCATTTTTGGAGGTTAATTAGATGAGTCCTGCCTAGGCTCATTGCAAACTGCGATCCTCAGGTCTCAGCCACTTGAGTAGCTAGGATTATAGGTATGAGGCACCAGTGCCTGGCTTCTTTTTTTTTTTTTTTTTGTTATGAGACTTGAACTCAGGGCCTTGGCAGGGGGTGGGGGGGTGTCCCTTGAGATTGAGCTTTTTCACTTAAGGCTAACTCTGGAGCTCCACTTCTGGTTTTACGGTGGTTTATTGGAGTTAAAGACTCTTAGGGACTTTCCCTGCCCGGGCTAGCTTTGAACCTTGATCCCCAGATCACAGCCTCCTGAGTAGCTAGGCTTACAGGCCACTGGTGCCCACCTTTTTTGGTACCTGTGTAACCAGTGGTTAACTTTTCACATGCGTTTTTATTTCTGTTGGAATAATAGATGAAAAGACCAACTGTGGCTCAAAGTCTTTTCAGATTTCAGCTGCTGATGTTCTTGTTATCTCCATAATTTTGACAGGCTTCCTTTCAGCTTTTGATTCCTCTTGTTGGACCTTATTAGGCTTGCTAATTTTCTGTATAACATAGAATGGTGGTTTTCTAGAAAGTTCTGACAAACCCTTTCTCTCATATTTATCCTATAGTTAGTTCCCCTTTTGAATTCTCTTTCTTTCTTCTTTCCTTCCTCTTTCCTTCCCTTCCCCTCTGTTTTTCTCTCCCTCTTTCTGTCTTCTTTTTCATCCTCCTTTCTAGAGCAACTGCCTTAATTCCAACTGGACTTAGGAAAGGCTTTGAAAATGTGTGCAATTAGATCTTGGAGGATGACTACTAGCTTCACCAGGACACATGTAAAAGAACTTGCCTGCAAGAATTGTGTGAGCCAAGCATAGAAAGGTGAAATACATTATCTGGTTGACAAAACTGGTTTGGGTGGCCAGCATGTGTGTTTGTAGTGTAAGATGTGGCCAAAAGGAAGACTATGACTGAAATGTGAGGTTTAGGATCATGGGAGTCTGTACTCTGGTCTCATAATTTATATATTTGTATTTCTTGTATACGAATTATTTTTTTCTGTTTTACATTATTAGTAAGTGAAGGTGAGATTTATTATTTTTTTAAATCTCCCTTCACCCCTACCAGACTTCAACAGCACCTTCTAGCATAGATTATACATAATAGGTGTTACAATGTTGAATTCTGACAAGGTTTGATTTTCCTAAGAATCTAAAAAGTATTCCCTATCAAATTAATCCAAAGAAGTATCTACATAATTTCTTTGTGTACTCTGTATGAGTCTGTGTAGAAGATAGTATTCATTTTTTTGTCTTGTCATCTCCCACATCACTTTTCCTGTTGATAGTGTCATCAGTACAGTAAGCGCCAGTGGGATCTATGTAAGATTTGAGAGCTCCTTAGTCTGCCCATGTCATCATATTTTGATAGAACATAATCTTCAGGGCTGGGAAGGTGGTTCGTTGTAGAGCGCTAGCCTTGCATGCCAGAGGCCCTGGGTTCGATTCCTCAGCACCACATAAGCAAAAAGAAAAAAGCCGGAAGTGGCTCTGTGGCTCAAGTGATAGAGTGTTAGCCTTGAGCTGAAGAGCTGAGGGACAGCGCCCAGGCCCAGAGTTCAGGCCCCATGACCGGACCCAAAAAAAAAATTTAAAAAAAAAAAAAAAAGAACATAATCTTCAGTGGAGTGCTATGCAGAGGCTGTCTTCAGAAAAACCTTGCAATCAGAACAACCTGTGTCCCTCAACATAGAAAACTTGGAACTACCATGAGGAACAACAGTGTACATTGGTATAATGTCCTCTTTACCCATGTGACAAAAATCAACTCAAGAGATTAAAGGGCTAAGATAGATTAGCTAATAAGCAGATAACTTTGTCACTATTCATTATTCATATAGTCACTGGCAACACAAGTTTAAACTCAGAAACTCAGTCATCTTGAGTTGTGCCCCAATCTGTTTTGTGCTAGTTTGCTTTTAGATAGAATCTCAGTCTTTTGCTCAAAGCCAGATTTAGACCACAATCCTTCTGCATTTGCCTACTGATTACAAGCATGTACCATTCTTTGCTTACTTCTTACTGGTTCTGGTCTCCAGCCATGGTTCTTCTATCTCTGTCTCCCAAGTATCTAGGATAGTTGTGTGATACCATACCTTGCTTTATTTATTTTTTAAGTGCCCACTTAAAGTTGATAAATAGCCTGCTTGAAAAAAAATAGCCAATTGAAAAAAAGTGTAATTTATGAAAATAGAGGAAATGGACCTTTCCTGTTTCCCCATTTTCAGAGGGATGAAAGCAAATTCAAAGCCTTTAGACTCTTACATAATAATTTGACCATGATTTAATTTTCTTATATATATTTTCAATAACAACATTGCACTTCTCAAAGGAACTTTTCTGTTTGGCAGAAACTGTTGACTGATTATTGTGATCAGGGTAAGAATTAATTTTGATTTAAGTAAGAATCATCAAAATTTATTTCTTGCATATATGTTGTTGATAAATGAGGGTTGTTAGGGTAGTTGTTGCTCTTTACTTTCAACCTGGGCTATGATGATCAGTGTGGCTACATTTTGCTTTTACTAATGCTTGTGAGCTATGTTTACCTCCCCCCCCCCGTTTTTCAATTTTATCATATCAATGATGTACATACATTCTCATATATATACACATATGTATATATACATTTATATGATGACATATGTATGTATATGTATCTATCCTCATAATTTATTAACTTGTTTGGCTAACTGACATACTATTTCTGCTTTTGGCTTGGTGCTAGTGTGTTATACCTGGAATCCTAGCTATTTAGGAGGCTGAGATCTGAGGATCATGGTTCAAAACAGCCTGGGTAAGAAAGTCCATGGACCTCTTACTTCCAATTAACCACCAAAAAAAGCCAGAAGTAGAGTTGTGGCTCAAGTGATAGAGAGCTAGTCTTGAGCAAGAAAAGACAGAGACAGTGCACCGGCCCTGAGATCAGGCCTCAGGACTGGAATACACACACACATATATATATATACAAATGCTGCTTTTATTCTTCAAAAGTATGTATCTGATTTTTTTTGTTCTTGGTAATATTAATAATAAGCTAGTTTTCTTGGCTCTGAAGCTCTTCAGAGATCAAATGGCATTTTTAAGTGGTAAGGAACCCTCAGACCTCTTGTCTTCTGTTTTCTACCCACACCCACACAGTCATATTAATGACTGTGATATTCTCTAACTTGTTATTTCTCTATGCATGCAAATACGCTTCATGGTGCTTAAAGACAAGGCAGGGCAGAAAGACTGACATTGATGTTAAAAATAAAAACAATGGATAAAGCTAATAAAAACAGTAAAGATGTCCATCAGTAAGATTTGTATATGTTCATTGTAACAAGCTCTTATTAATTATGGGTGGGGAAGCTTTTTTATTTTTCTGCCCAGGTCCATTTGGATATTTATGACATCATTTAAGGTCCCCATAGTATTATGAATAACAAGCAGATGGCTAGGAGTATGTCCCATCATCTGTCCCATCATTTGCCAGATGACTTCATGGGCTTGCAGGCTGGTTGTTCCTTATCCTTGTGCTTAGAGAAGCTACTGATTCCTATTTTACTAGCTATTTCTCTTAAGCAATATGAATCACCCTCCTCTTCCAGTTTTATTTGGTTTAGCCATATATTACTTATAGCAGCATTGTATTCAAAATTCCTCAGAGTTCAATTTATTTATCTGACCTTTATTACTGAATAAGAATTGTCCTGGGAGCAAACTGGCCATTTTGAATAGACATCTATAGTACTGAGTCATTGCCTTTAATTATGTTGTCTTGATTTGGAATTTTTCTCCCTTCTATCCAAATGATATTCTCATCATTAGCATTATGCCCACCTTTGGTCCTCAGCTCCACCCATTCCTGAGCTTTTCCCTGTCATGGAATTCCCATCCTACAGCTGGCTCTCTCTCTCTCTCTCTCTCTCTCCAGACCCATCTGAGCACCCACCTACCTCACTTCCTGCCCCCAGACCCTCCTGCTACCTGGGTAGTGGAGGCTGCCATGTGCTCCCTCTTGGGGGAAATAGGGGCTCCTCTCATAAACCTTATAATAATCTTTCTCCTGTGCCTGCCTGCCTCTGCGTGCGTGGTCCCTGGGATGGATGTGGAGAATTCCTTTCACTCATGAGCCAGCCCATACTACCACCTTTCAGGATGTTGTCCTCTGTAGCCCACTGATCTGGAAACAGGTTCTCCTGCTTAGAATTTAGTAACATACAGTTGAGCTGAACAACTATAACAAGTATTTACTTTGTTGAATGTAATGTTAAAAGTTAAGTTTAAGAGTTGCACCCATGGTTCATACCTGCAATCCTAGCTACTCAGTAGGCTGAGATCTGAGGATCTCACTTCAAAACCAAGCCACGCAGGAAAGTGAGACTTACCTCCAATGAAACATCAGAAAACCAGAAGTGGTGCTGTGGCTCAAGGGTAGAGTGCTCGCCTTGAGCTGAAGAGTTCAGGGACAGTGCCTAGGCCCAGAGTTCAAGCCCCACAACCGACCAAAAAAATTTTTTTTAAATGTAAGGTCAAATGAATTGCCCTAAGATTTTGCAGTAGCTTCTTTTTAGTACAGGTTTGCCAACCTTTAAAACTTATGATGTTCTTTATACATGCTGAAGTTCTTGGTCTAACGCGAACTGCTTTTTTTGTTTTTAACAATTGGGAAAATGAGGTTGCTGTCTAGTTTTCTGTAAAATGATGGCCTTCCTTGACAGATATTCATTAGTACGGTTACCTATCAACCTGGAACTACAGTGATAATCCAGAAGGTGGCTTCCATCCTGAATCAAGGTTGCATAATAATAATTTAGCTGTTCTTGTCCTCAAAGCACCTAAATGCAAAGTAAGGGAAAGAAGACTACCAGAGGAAATTAAATAGTCTTGTGGCTTCACAGGACATTTCCAGTGGAAGAAATTAAGGATGTTACCAGAAGTTAATACTTGTTCTAAGACTTGAAAGGATTGATTTTAGAAAGTTGACCATGTTTAGAGTTTAAATTTTGGAAATTAGGGTTCAAGTTCTCACATTACCACTGGAGAATTAACTATTGTCTCTAAACTTTCCTCACTTAGTAGCATGCCCAACTAAGAGTTTTAGGGAAGAGAATAGAAAAAAAGTTACATACAAATCCTTCAGCATTATACATAGCATATTACAGATGACAACTCTCACTTTCTCATTCTTTTTTTTTTTTGGTTGGTCATGGGGCTTGAACTCTGGGCCTGAGCGCTGTCCCTCAGCTCTTCAGCTCAAGGCGAGCGCTCTACCACTTGAGCTACAGCGCCACTTCCTCACTTTCTCATTCTTTATGGTTTATTTATTTTATTTTATTTTGTCGGTCATGGGGCTTGAACTCTGAGCCTGGGCACTGTCCCTCAGCTCTTCAGCACAATGTGAGTGCTCTGCCATTTGAGCCACAGTGCTACTTCCTCCTTTTGTTTTTTAAACTATCTTTCAGCAGTTTACAATGGATGTTTCAATTCAGCTCCTACTTTTTTTTTTTTTTTTTGGGTCAGTTGTGGGGCTTGAACTCTGAGCCTGAGCACTGTCCCTCAGCTCTTCAACTCAAGGCTAGCGCTCTACCACTTGAGCCACAGTGCTACTTCCAGTTTTCTGGTGGTTTATTGGAGATAAAAATCTCACAGACTTTCCTGGCTGGGATGGCTTTGAACCATGATCCTCAGGTCTCAGCTTCCTAAGTAGCTAGGATTATAGGCATGAGCCACCAGTGCCAGGCCTACTTTTTTTTTTTATTATTGGGGCTTGAACTCAGGGCCTCATGCTCTTATTTCTTTTTCACTTAAAGCTGACACTCTGCCACTTGGGTTACAGCTCTACTTTGGCTTTTTTGTTTGTTAATTTGAGATCAGAATCTCTTGGATATGTTTGCTCCAGCTGGCTTTGAACTATGATCTCAGATATCAGGCTCCTGAGTAGCTAGGATTACAGGCATGAACTGCCAGCATCCAGCCTACTTTCATTTTAGCTCTTTCATGAAAAAAGAAAAAAGAATGTTTTACAGTATCAAGGACTGTAAATGCATTCTAAAGTTGAACACAGATGGAAGTTTTAGGGCAGCTCTGAGCTCTGTTAATTCATCTTCCAGCTGCCCTGAATATTGACTTTCTGTTGGTCAGATTTTGCTCTCGGCTCTTGTGTTTTGTTCATGAAAATGTGAGCTATGCCAATGGGATAGTGCATGATAATTCAGTCCTGTCCCTGAGGGACATTCCTCAGTTAAACACATCTTATAAAGATTAGTGACCTTTTCAATTGATTTCTCTAATTTTAAAATTCAGTAACCCCATTGAGTTAGGGGGATGCACGTCAGGGTGGGGGATGGGCTAGTGTGGTTGGTGCTGGTTAGCTGTGTTGCTCTGTTTATGGTTCTTGGGTTCTTGTGTGAATGGGTACTGCAGTTTCCTTGATCCTGTCCCCAGTGCTTCTGGCTCCCTACCCCCACTGCTCGTTTCAGTGTTGGTGTTTTCACATGTCTTGTCACATCATGGAAGAACAATCTTGTGAGTTGCCAGGGGGTCCAACAAGTTGAGCCACTCAAAGCCCTTTAATTCCAAGTGTCCTTGATCTGAGGAAGCAGCTCAGTAAATCTCCTGAGCAAGTTTTCACAACTTGCCCACATGACTGCATTAAAATAAAGTCCACTTCTTCGCACCACTTGATCTTCTTCCAAATGTTTCTTGACTTGGTGAAGATTACGGTGATAGCCTCAAGAGTCACAATCTCAATCTGCCACTCCCTCACCTGGTGCATTCGTTCAGGAAATAGAAATTGAGCATTTGTGTGTGTGTGTGCCAGGAACAATTCTAGGTATAGCACAGGACACCAAGCTTACTCTGTAGTAGACAAGAAAAATATACGCCCAAGGACAATGAACAGTTTAGCAGGTACTGTGTTCTGCTATGGAGAAAAGAAAAAGGGGATGGAAAGTGTGTGTACTTTTGCATTTTACAGTAAAGCATTCAGGAAATTCCCTCCTGATATATCTAGGATATGAATATTTTGAGCAGAGTGAACAAATGGAAAATTCAGAAGGTTGAAAGGGCAGCACACCAGCCAGAGTGGTTGGGTGGCAGAGTGGAAGAACTCTACTAGATGTGCTTAGATGATAATTATTATAAAAATACTGGCTTTTGCTGTGAGTTGAGAGAGGAAGATATTGAATAGGAAAACAGCAAGGTCTGGAGTTCTGATCCTGATCCTGTTACTATACTGAAGCCAGTGTTGGGAGGGTCAAGGGTAGAAGCAGAGAGGAGGCCTCATACAGATCTTCCTGAGAAAAAGTAGTGGCTTGAACCAGGGTGTTAACAGTGGGGATGTGTTCACATTGCAGTGTATTTGGGAGATGCAACTATTGGCTTTTCCTGACAAGCTGGATATATGCTATGAGAAAGTGGCAGTAAAGTGTTCACTCTGAATGCATAAAATTTGTAAATTAATAATCACCTGATGGTGAAGACTATTCAGGGAACCAGCTATGTAGAGAATCAGGGGTTTGGTGGTAGCCGCACACTAGGAACAAGACTGGAAGCTTTGGTCAGCCTTCATTCTTGAATAGACTTCAGAAATGTACAAGCCTCGTTTCTCTTTTCACTACAACTATGCTATGTGCAATTTTTATAAACTTTCGAGTGGCGTGTGTAGGTATATATATGTGTAGGTGTGCACATGTATGTGCATGTATGCCAGTAGTAAAGCTTGAACTCAGAGCCTAGTAGCTGTCCTTTTTCTTTTTTGCTCAGGGCTGATGCTCTGCTGCTTGAGACAGTTCCAGTTCTGCCTTTTCGGTTGTTAATTATAGAGAAGAGTCTCATGGACTTTTCTGCTTGGGCTGGCTTCAAGCCATGGTCCTCAGATCTCAGCCTCCTGAGTAGCTAGGATTACAGGTATGAGCCACCGTGCCCAGCCCTTTTTAATGTTGAATTATCTTGAGGTTTTGTGGGTAGGTACTCATGTCTAGCTAACAGGGTTAGAAAAATAAATATCAGATCTTAAACAGGCTAGCTGCGTTCTGGTGAATATGAAGTGGCACTAGACATAGTGATTCTGTGAGGAAGGCAGATGTGTCTGTTGGCACACCATGGTAGATGCCATGGGAAACACAAGCAAGTGAAAACCAGGAAGTAACCAACACCTCACCAGCAGTTTAAAAATAAAACCCCTTGTTCGTAAAACCAGTGAATTAGCCATCACTTCTATAGGTTTTGATGCCTGCCTTCCCGAAGGATTTTGTTTTGTTTTGTTTTTTGCTGGTCCTGGGGCCTGAACTCTGGGCCTGGGCACTGTCCCTCAGCTCTTCAGCTCACGGCTCATGCTCTATCACTTGAGCCACAGCACCACTTCCGGCTTTTTCTACTTATGTGGTGCTGAGGAATTGAACCCAGGGCCTCATGCATGCAAGGCAAGCGCTCTACCACTGAGCCACCTTCCCAATTCCCCAAAGGATGTTTCATATTGTGAACATGCTCTCTTTAATAATCATGAGAAAATTTGCCTCTGCCAGGAAGTGTTATATATGAGCCATTGTGACCGCTCCAGTATGCTGATGCCATTCGTCTCTGCCAGTTATGTATAGGTAATGCATGCCAGGAAACACTGTGGCAAATCATACTGTAGTGCTTTTCAACTTGGCCTTCTTAGACCTGACCTAGAACTACCTCCTTATATGCATTGTTATAGATATTCAGAAGCTGCAGATGGAGGTCAGAGGTAGGGTACTTGGCAAGCACAGGGAACTAACGTCTATCTCCAGCTCCTCAAAAATAGAATAGACAGGATAAATATTCAGTAAGAAACACTCTAATTTAGTTTAATAGTATGCAAAAAAGAAAGAAAGAAAGGGATGTCTTGTGGAGCCTTCCTGTAATCCCAACATTTGGGCAGCTGAGGCAAGTGGACCAACCTGGGCCACACAGTGAGTTCCTGGCTAGCTTAGGTTACATAATATGACATTGTCTCAAATACCAGTACAGAGTCAGGTAGAAATCCTTCAACAAGCACTTAAAAACCAGAAACAAAATTACATCTTTGACAAGACCCACTTGTTAAGCTAACATCATCCTTGACAATGACAAGTAGAGGATTTTCCAATAATACATCAGGAACATATTCCTAAGCCTTCTGTCACCATCGATAATTGTTCTAGAAGATCTGATTAGTGCAATCAACTATACATCCAAAGTAAGAAATATTATGTTTGGAAAGGATGTAAATGAGAAAAAGCAAGAAAATCAGTTTAAAAATCACTGTATCCATGGAAGTCAATGGTTTACGTATAGACTGTGGTATAAATAAATAATTGCTTTTTAGTGAAGGAGCCATTCTGGATCAATAGTCATTGGCTAGATATATTTAGTTAAGAGTTTTTGGATAACCCATACCCATTAATTCTATGAAACTGTAAGTAAGTGAGAGCAATATCAGATACTAAAGAGCTTAAAAAACAGTGAAAAAAGGTCTAAAGTCATTGATTTGGCTGTATGTACAAAACTATATTTCTACATAAAAGAAAAAAAATTGGATGACAAACCAAGGCTTCACAGTAAAGTACTGGCAAATCGTGTTTTGTAAACAGTGCTCCAAGGAAGGGGGGAGGGGGGAATCCAGGTTTCCTGATTCCATAGCAACTGACTTTTAAGCCCCCACTTTAAAGTCCCTCAGTGAGAGCTGGGTGTCTTGGGCTGGCTGCAGCACCAACAAGTGTAGCATGACAGAGCATGCTAGGAAACTACCTCAGAGTCACCTCTACCCCAAGGGTGAACTATGACTTCCAGAATGCAACATATACCTGCTTGAAGCTGCCATCTCCAGGAAGCATAAAGGAGACACAATTGAGAATAAAACCTATGTTTTATATGGAGAGCACTTTGACAGGGAGCTAGAACTTCATCTCTCTGTTCAGGAAGCCCTGGGTGGCTAGGACCTTGGGAACTTCCTCTTGTGAGAAAAACTCCAGACAGTGATGAAGTAACCCAGATGATAACCAGTAGCAAAGGACGTATTTCACTGTGACTAAGCACTCACAATATTTTCAGGAGGAAATCCTCTGTTGTGTTTGTTGACACAAAGCTTCTACTACTTTTTATCAAAAATAGGTAACTAAAAGCAGGTTGTTTGGCAACCCTGTCTTGTTTGTGTCATCTTAAAATGGATGGTCCTTTATGATCTTATTCTAATAGAAGATGAGATTATTATTAGGTGGACTTCATGAGAAAGATACATGACTTAGTTGGATTTTGTTATCCCAGTCCTTAGTTGTTCTGATTGGTAGCTGTATGAAAAATGTTCAGTTGGAGCTATCATGAAATTAGGAGACCTCCACATGTAAAGTGGTCGTGTATCCCTTGTTAAGGGTTTTTATGCTGTTTCTTTGTACATAGGAGAACTTTATTTAAATATAATTTATAGGCCATACAATTCACTCACCTAATATGTGCTGTTTAGTGGTTTGTAGTATGCTCACGTAGCTTCACTAACCATCACTGTAATCATTTAATCTGTACCCATTAGCTGCCGCTCTCCCTTCCTTTCTAACACTTATCCACCCTTAGGCAAATACCATCCAGTCCCACTTTCTTCACTGTAGATGTACCTATTCTGGACATTTTATCTGGTCAAAATATATGATATGTGGACTTGTGCCTGGATTCTTGGATTTGTAAGTATTTTTCAGGGTTCACCTGTGCTGTAGCATGTATCACTACTTCATTTGTTACACAGTTATATCCCAAATATGGATGATCACGTATTTAATCACTTCACATAGTATTTGATCATTTGTCCATTAATAGATATTATGTAATTTCTTAGTAGCAAGGTGGTACATTACATATTATTGCTCTTTTGAAATACAAACATTTTATAAAATACAGAGAGAAGTTACAGATGGTAAGGAGAAAACTAGTTTGTTTTTTTTCTACCTGTTAAATATCACTGCTTGGACATGATAAACAGGAGTTTAAATATTCACACAATGAGACTACAGGAGGATATTCTTAGGAGAGTATCATAAAGGCTCTCTCTCTCTCTATATATATATATGATCATATAAAATAATGTTTATTGAATTGAACTCCAAGAAGTGAAAACAAGAGCTTTTTTTTTTCTTCTTTGTTGCTGTTTTTGATTTCTGCACCTTTTGTCTTATATGTACGTTTATCTGTTTTAGGGAGGGAAAGGGGGGGCACATAAATGGTGGGACAAAGGGTGAACAAATGCAGCAGTGATACTCATTAGATACTATGCTAAATGAACAACTTATGGGAGAGGGAGATTGGAGGGAAAAACTGGGAGAAAATGAGGGAAGAGGTAACACTGTTCAAAAAGAAATGTACTAATTACCTGACATAAGTAACTATAACCCCTGTGTACATTACCTTTACAATAAAAATAAATAAATAAATCACTGCAAGTGTTTTCTTCAAATATCAAGCATAATATTTGGACATTTGGAAGTTATCTCTGAAATAAAAATCCAAAATATGTTAAGAATAGTTTAGTCTTGGTTGTTGCCTATAGTTTTCCTATATAAAAAATTTAGCCTTCCTATATAAAAAAATTTAGTTTACCTACATAAAAAATTTAAATCATTTAAGCCACTGAATATGCTGTAATTTTTTTTCCTACAGTTCTTTTTTTTTTGGTCGGTCCTGGGGCTTGAACTCTGGGCCTGGGCGCTGTCCCTGCCCTCTTCAGCTCAAGGCGAGCACTCTACCACTTGAGCCACAGTGCCACTTCCTCCCAAAGTTCTTATGCTTCTAGTTTTCTTACTTTCCCTCCTCATTTCCCCACAGATTATTTCTCTGTGTTCATGGAGGATATGTTGACCATAGTAAATGTGGCAGAGCAGATTGGTCATTGGTCCTGGAGCCTCAATGTGGGCTTCCTAGCTCTTTTGTAGAACTTTCTGGCTATGTAATTCCATTACATCTACTCTGTTACAAGTATTCCATTATTCTGTAATAAAGCTGGGGGAATATCTAAGATAGGAGAATAGGATTACAGTCTTGTTTAGTTATCATTTAAAAGTTGCTATTGATTTTCTTCTTTACCACAGTTGTATGTGGTGCACATTTGTAACCCCTGATGGACAGAGTTTCCTAATTAGTAATATGGACTAATAACGTCCACCTTAAAGGTTTAGTTTGAATTAAATGGCTTAATGTAAGCAAAGTACCTGGCATATGGACATTTGTGATAATCTGTATTTTGCTAAGGTGATGCACAGGCACTTAAAATACTTTGTTAGATTGTTTTGTAGATCTGGAAGTGATAGAGTACTTGGCTAGCATAGGTATACAAGGCTCTGGATTTAGTATCCAGTATCCCCCATATATATATATATATATATATATATATATATATATATTTGTAATATCCTTAATTATGTTTGACCTATGACTTTTTCTATCCCTAGTAAGTGTGACTGGATTTGCCTACCATTTCACCCACTCACATGTGCAAACTCAAGTGGATTGTGTTATAGAAGGGAGGAAAGGAAAAGTAGAATGCAGTGATGGGGAAGGTAAAATTATCAAGAAGAACACAAGGGCTGGGAACCTTGGCTCAGTGGTAGAGTGCTTGCTTTGCATGCATGAGGTCCTGGGTTCGATTCCTCAGCATCACATAAGGAGAAAAAGCTGGAAGTGGCGCTGTGGCTCAAGTGGTAGAGTGCTAGCCTTGAGCTGAAATGCTGAGGGACAGCGCCCAGGCCCAGAGTTAGGCCCCAAGACTGAAAAAAAGAAGGAGGGGGAGTAGGGAGGGAACAACTGAAAAGTGACAAATGACTAAATTTCTGAAGTGCCAACCTTGTTCCTTTCATGTAGCAGTATTAGCCATTTATGGTGCAAATGGATTTTTACATCATTTGTTAATTATGAGTTTCAAAATTGGATTTTCCTTTAACTTTTACTAAGCATTTTAACCTTCACAATGTATACATATTATATACCTTAATTTATTTAGTGTTTTTTTTTTTTCTGTCGGTCCTGGGGTTTGCACTCAGGACCTGGGTGTTGTCCCTGAGCTCTTTTTAGTTGTTGTTGCTGTTTGTGCATTTTTGCTCAAAGCTAGTGTTAAACCATTTGAGCCACAGTGCAACTTCTGGTTTTCTGGTGATTAATTGGAGATAAGAGTCTCACAGTGTTTCCTGCCTGGGCTGGCTTTGAACTACCATCTTCAGATCTCAGCCTCCTGAGTAGCTAGGATTACAGCAGTGTTATTTAGTTTTCATTACTCCATTTTTCCTTAATGAAGCTGGGGGATATGAGAAGGGGAGTTCAGCTATCTTTGTTATCATTTAAAAACTGCTATTAATCTTCTTCCTCACACAGTTGTATGTGCAACTGTGTGCTCATTCATTTCTTCACTTTCAGGCTCATATTTTAGGTGATATTACAGTGTAGGATCACCTGAAACATACTCGAGATGACTATTTGTGCAAATTCGCTTCTTTGGATGTCCCATAGGACAGATTTTCCCCATGGCCCATTGAAAAAGGGTATTAACAATAATTTAGGGCCTATTCCTATCTAGACACTTAAGATTTTTTCAAAGGAATAGTCATGCTTAGCTTATGAATAGGGTAGTCAGGTCAGCAGACTCTATACTCATGTGAAGAGAAAAGCTGAGAGTCACACCATTAGTGGGTATCTTTTCCTGGCTGCACCGTTTCACATATCCTCCTGTCCTTCCACAGGTCTTCTACAGGGTGATTTTCAGCATATATCTTTCTAATGAAGTACAAAGTATTCTGACCTGTTAATTAGTGCCAGGTAGAATTCTTGTAATTTTCATAATTTATCTCTTCATGCATGATACTTATACCAAGAAAGCAGAGAAAGAATCAGGAGAAATGAGAGCCAGTATTTTCTGTTGTACTTTCTTTAGTTGCTAAATAGCCATATGGCACAGGTGTATAATCCAAGCTACCTAGGTAAGAATAGGATTTGGGTTTGAAGCTGGCCCAGGCAAAAGTTAGTGAGACTCTATCTCAATGAATAAGCAGTCCAGGTACTTTCTGCCTCTAATTTCAGTTACGTGAAAGGCAAAGGCAGAAAGAAGTATGGATTGAGATCAGCCCTTGGTGAATAAATGCACAAGAACTTATCTAAAAACATAACAAACAAAGCAAGTGCAAGGCCTTGATTTTAATTCTCAGTACTTCAAAAAAAAAAAACAAACCAGATGAACAGAAATTAAAATAGGAAAAATGTATATGAGTCAAACTATTTAAAAATTGTGTACCAACCTTTCAGTGCTTTTACATTTGTATATTCTACTAAGGTTTATAACCAGATTATAAACATAATTTCATCCCATTTCATTTTTATTATGTACAATATTTATAATAATTTTTATGATTACTTAATATCCCATTCTCAAATTTAACCATATTTATTACTGTCCAATTAATTTCTAATTATTTCTCACAACAGAATTGCATCAAACATATATCATACGCAGCTATTATAATGCTGGTATACTGGTATTTCCTTTCAAAACCAAAAGGAAAATTGCCAAATCACTTTCTAAGAGTAACTGACCAGTTTACTCTGTTTTTTTAAAATTTAATTTAATTTTATTTGTGAACATACTGTACAGAGGGGTT
>NW_012267283.1:5786880-5914906 GCF_000151885.1 Dipodomys ordii | reverse complement strand
TGAACAAGTTTACATTCCCACCAACAATGAAGTAAGGTTCCTTTCTGTCCACATCCCCTCCAGCATCTGTTGTTGTTAGAGTTCTTGATTTTTGCCCCTTACTCTGTTTTAATGTAGTCTAAAACAGTATTGCCAGCTTTGAGTTATGAAAGTACCAAAATATCCTAACCATGAAACCTCTACCACAGTTATTAGAACTACATGGTGAGAGAGAGTTTGCATTGTTCACATCCATGTCTTCTAATATGTATAGCCACAGTAAGTTTTGGAGATTGTCTTTTAGTAATGGCTCCAAAAATCACACACAAAGGACTTCATTTATAAGCATTTCCATGATTTATTTAGATGTGGAATTTACTATCCTTACATTCACAAACAGCTGGGACATGCTCTATTATACAATATCTATGGGAAAAGGAGCCAGCCTACAGTGCAGTAGAACACTCTTTAGGTAAATTATGTCCTATAGGGAAGCAGTAAGGATGTCTTCTCTAACATCCTGCCCACTTAGTGAAAAGAGGCCTAGCCTTGTCCTTTCTCAGATAATTACTGAGAGCCAATTATAACATAGGCATTCTTCAAACAATGGGGATATAACAAAACCAGCATGTCCCTGCCCTAACTATACCATGAGATAGGAAAGATATACATGTACTTGACCATGTAAGAGAAGATTCTGTCCATACTGTTTTGTTAGAATAGACTTTGATTTGAAGAATATTTAGGTGGCTTATATAAATAATACTGATCCCTGCAAACAGAAAATAGATGCATTATCTTTTCCCTCAAGAAGCTCATAATCTAGCTAATGAGGATACAGTTAAAGTACAGAATTTTTTTCTTTGGCAGTTTTGGTTGCATATATGTAGTATGTACAAAGGAATACAAAGTAAACCTAATCATGTTTGGGAGTTCTTAAATTATTTTTCTTACTACAAAAGGGATTTAATTTAGCTTAGAAATCTTAGGCCACAGCTATGCTTCTGTGCATATTTGTTTCTGTCAGTAGAAAATTTCTTCATGGCTGACACAGGATTTAGTTATGATTTCAAACATAATTTACTTCCAGTCACCCAGCTGGTAGCTTATGACCACTGTGGTTCTCATGTTGCTTCTCAAAAGTCATTGGAATCCATCCCCTTGTCAGTTTTTCCAGGTTCCATTCTGGAAAGGAAGCTAGGTTGGAATAAGAATCTTAACACTGTGTACTTATGAAGTTTTTTTGTTTTTTGCTGGTCCTGGGGCTTGAACTCAGGGCCTGGGTGCTGTCTCTGAGCCTCTGTACTCAAGGCTAGTGCTCTACCACTTGAGCCACAGCACCACTTCTGCTTTTTCTTGGTAGTTTATTGGAGATAAGAGTCTCATGGACTTTTTTGCCTGGGCTCGCTTTCAACCATGACCCTCAGATTTCAGCCTGCTAAGTAGCTAGGATTATAGGCATGAGCTACCATTTTTGTTTGTTTTAATAGTTACAGAATAGCAAGAAAAGCCAGGCAACTCATTAGTAACCTGGAAGTGGCTCTAATGTATGAGGTAGATGTAAGGTAGACTTTTGTCTTCTCAGTGGCCTGGGTATCATCAGGCATTCAAGTTTTGACACTGATAGGTTATGATGGTAAGAAAGGGAACCCATAAAAGTTATAATTTTAGACAACTAACAGTCATTTTAAATTTAAAAGCTTACCACTGATTCAGGAGAAAGATAAGCTGGAAATACTGCTTGAGGATTACAAGCAGGGCTTGTCTGTAATTTTGATTGTGTTTTATTGATGAGAGAACTATGTTGCAGAGCAGGATTAACTTGGTGTCTGCTCAGTAATTATTATGTACAGTCACTAAGATGTCTGAGCGACAAGCCCTCAATTATTTTTTTAGAGGAGTTGGAGGAAGAATGAAATCATTGCAGTCTATTTCCGTGTGATTTTCCTATCATAGTTTAAATATGTAACTCCTAAAGCAGTTGAAGTTGCCTTTCTGCTCTCTTCTTTGCCTAAGTAAATGTGTGCAATTTAGCATAACATTCATGAACTAAGAAAAGCAGTTGGACAATATGCCTGTGTCTTTCCAGGAAGTTAATGTATCTTACTACTGTTAAAATCATGCTTTCATGTCTACTTTCCCAATACAAATTGCCATCACTAGGCTTAGCAAATGAAATGGATGACTTGTAGTAACTAAATAGTTATGCACTCTGGGGTCTTTGACAATGCTTTCCCAAAGGACAGGCACTGTCTTTCAAAAATCCTATTAGGAGGTTTTATTTGCAGGTGCAATGAGCACAAGGCTAAAAGCTTCCATGTTTTATTGCTACCCAACTTCATCATGTCTGCTCACTCTATTGAAAACTGTAACAAAAATGATCCACATCAGCTCTTTTATTCTTTTGTTACTACTCTGTTCAACTAAAAGCATATTGGGGAATTTAATGAAGCAGTATGTCCTTGGAGGAAGCTTCGCACGTCCTAAGTGTGCAGCAATTCGTTTTAAGTAGTGGAGGTTTTTGTGTAAAACAGACTGTCAGGAGCAAAATTAAGTCCTCACAGATAGACCACTGCTTGCCATACATTTCTTTTTTATTTTATTATTGTGAAAATACTGTACAGAGGAGTTACAATTACATGAGCAAGGTATTGAGTACGTTTCTTATCAAGCATTGTTGCTTCCTCCTTTGTTTCCCCTTCCCATCCTGCCATATATTTCTTGAATCACACAAGTACCCATGAATCAGTGACCTTTAAGACAGATGCATTCAGTAACTATTATAGAAGCTTTGGGGGTATACCAAGGAATAACAGGAACAGTGTAAAATAGAGTAGAGCCACGTAACTTTGAGTCTGTCTTGGAAATGGTCTGTTTACTATAGAAATAGAAACTATGGTGGTCAAGGGGGGGTGGGAAATGAAGTTGGAAATTGCTTATTCAGCAAAATTCCCAATACTACCTCCAGGACACTTTTTTGGAAACCTGCTGGGTCATAGGCTACTTCTCTACATGCCTTGGTTTCATAGGAATCTAGGAAAGACAGAAGCTATGGATGTGTGCCACAGAGATCTATGTATACAGGGAGTGTGGAAAATGAAATGGATTGTTTATGGTAACTATAAGTAGTTAGGCACTCCAGGTTCTTAACAGAGTTTTTCTAAAAGACAGGCAATGTCCTGTCTTTGTGTTCTATGATGGCTTCAAGTTATACATGATTTCTGGCTTACCTACCTATTTGATGCCTTATTGCCAGTCTGTGAGAATGACCACATGTATCGGTGACTGTCACAAGGCTGGTCTTGATTCCATTCAAATCTCTTAAGTGTCAGTACTTCATTATCAATAATAAATATGTGTATACCTCCCAATGGATGTCCACTTAGTATGGTAGTCCCATGGGTATGAACTGCCAGCCCATATGAGATTAGAACACATTGGATTGTCCTTTATTTGTTTGCAGGATTAACTCTATATTACTTCTCTTCCTTTGAACTGTTATCCCAGAACTGGTTGCTTGGAATATATAAGAAAACAGTTCCCTGGCTTCAGGGAAATGACGAGAGAGCCCTTTAGTATGTTGGAAATTCTAAGTTGGAGTAACTCTTGATAAATGTGACCAGATAGTATTTAACTTATTGTTACCAGGTAGCTTACCATGACAACTACATGAAAATACTGTTCTAGTGGCTTAGTAAGTATAGCCCTACATTAAGTGTGTTAGAAAACAAAGGAAGCTATTTTCCCTCATCTTTAAGCCCTTTTCCTAATGGAAGCCATAAAACTTCTGAGCATAAGGAAATCTTGATGCAGAGTAAGAACTGGCTGATTAAAAATATATAACTTTGTGTTCTCTTTGTTTACTATGAAACATTTCAGAATGGAAAAAAATCTTATTTGGCATTCGATGTTTCCCTATGATTGCTAGCAACAACTTTTAATACATTTTATGGCATACAACACGTTCTATTTTAGACACTGATGGATTATTTCAATGTGTGTTTCAGAATATAAGCTGTTGAAGTTTATGAGGCAATTTCAACAAATCTCACAAATGTTTTCTTAGTGGTTCCTGTCTCCATTTGTGCAGTGCTTTCCACATGCCTCTACTTTTGGTTTGCTTACAATACCATAGTTCTTGGTTTGTGTTTTTCTCCCTACAAAGAGATCAGTAAGCTCATAGCTGTCTCACCTGTCCTTGAATCTTAAGTATTTTGTGGTGCTCAGTACTTATTTGAAGAAGCAAGCAACTACTGGAGACTATTATCTGAAAATCAAAGAAACTTAGTATTAATTATAATTGGCTGTACTCTTTGTACAACATTTTCTATTTAATTTGAAGCCACACTGCAAAACACTGTGTATCAAGGAAAGACTCAAGAGTGTTGTATTAATGTAAGAATCCTCAAAGCCCGGTGCTGGTGGCTCATGCCTGTAATCTCAGGAGGCTGAGATCTGAGGATCATGGTTCAAAGCCAGCCCAGGCAGGAAAGTCCATGAGACTTATCTCCAATAAACCACTCAGAAAACCGGAAGTGGCATTGTGGCTCCAGTGTAGAGCTCTAGCCTTGAGCTGAAGAGCTGAGGGACAGTGCCCAGGTCCAGAGTTCAAGCCCCATGACCGACAAAAAAAAATAAATCTTCAGTGTAAGCTGAGCATGGTGGTGCACTCAGGAGGCAGAGAGTGGTAGTTCAAAGCCAGCCTGAACTACCTACTAAGACCCTGTCTCAAAAAAGAAACAAAACCCAGACAGACAAAAAGGAATTTTGGGGAGGAGCGTTGTGTTTTCATCTTAATTACTCTTTTAATTAGGATCAATAAAGTCTATAGATAGCAAGAACAAAATACAAAAGGAGGCCAGAGAATTTTCATTAGTTGATGTTATATACTACATGGGTATATTCTGACTTCTATGGTTTTGCATCCAATATGTCTCCATATTGAGACTTACCTGATTCTTTTTGTCTTAGATCTAGATTGTTGTTAATGGCCTGCTCTGGTGCTGCTGTCCTCCAAGGGAAATTGTCTCAATCTTACTGTTTATAATGCAGCACAGAACCAGAATCTATGTGTATTATCTGTAAATAAGTTTACTGAACAACTGTGTGTACTTTTTCACAGGTGTATTTCATACTATTTAACCATATCAAAATCCCTGGAAGGCCTTTGGTTTAGCAGTTAAGGTTTATGGTGAATATAGAGTATTATTATTGTTGTTATTATTATTGTTATTATTTTGCCAATCTTGAGGTTTGAACTCAGTGCTGTCCCTGAGCCTCTTTGTGTGCAGGGCTAGGGCACTGCCACATGAGCCAAAATGCCACTTACATCTTTTTCTGAGTAGTTTATTAGAGATAAGAGTCTCATGGACTTTGCTGCCCGGGCTGGCTTTTTTTTTTTTTTTAATTGTGAGAATACCCTACAGAGGAGTTACAATTATATGGGCAAGATAACGAGTACATTTCTTATCAAGCATTGTTGCCTCCTCTTTGTTTCCCCTTCCCATCCCTTTTCATACTCCTCTCCTCCTCCCACCCGATCCTCCCCCCACCCCCCACCAAAGTTGTTAAGTTTCTTTTTCGACATAACAACTTGTACATCTCATTGTTGCAATGGGTCCACCTGTATCCCTAGTTAAATGATTTGTTTTTTTCCCTTCCCCTCCACAAATTATACCAACATCAAATACAGTGGAAGTATGGGTTATAGTTTGGGGGAGGGACATACAAAGCAACATAGAAATCATCTTATAAATATGATAGAAACAATTGCATGAAAGGAAAAAAAATTTAAATACTTATCTTGGGGGCTGGGAAGGTGGCTCAGTGGTAGAGCGCTTGCCTTGCATGCCTGAGGCCCTGGGTTCTATTCCTCAGCACCACATAACCAAAAAGAAAAAAGCCGAACGTGGGCACTGTAGCTCAAGTGGTAGAGCACTAGCCTTGAGCTGAAGAGCTGAGGGACAGCATCCAGGCCCAGAGTTCAGGCCCCACAACCGGACCCAAAAACAAATTACTTATCTTGGGGTTCATTCCACTAACATCAACTTATCTGACTTTTTCTGCTTGTCTCAGACATATACTAGTTATTGCAAATAAGGGAAACCATGGGACCTATGTTTCTTTGGGCCTGGCTTACTTCACTTAATATAATTTTTTCCAAGTCTTTCCATTTCCTCACAAATAGGGCAATGTCATTCTTTCTGATGGAGGCATAGAATTCCATTGTGTATATATACCACATTTTCTTGATCCATTCATCTACTGAGGGGTATCTGGGTTGGTTCCATATCTTAGCTATTGTAAATAATACTGCAATAAACATAGTTGTGCTGATGGCTTTAGTGTGGTCTTGTTTGTTTTGAACCACGATCCTCAGATCTCAGCCATCGATGTGAGCCATCGACAGCTGGCTAGAGTCTTATTATGTAGTCACTAGTACTTTACTTTGACTTCTATGAGTGTTACTGAGGGAGCTAAAAAGTTAGACATCTTCATTGTGTAAAATGTAGAAATATAAGTATGTTAAGCATTGTGCTTGCCTAACAGTAAGGATATGAATACAGTACAAGGAGGTCAATACTAGATATGGTCTGACCTTTAGTATTGTACCCTTTACCCAAAGTACCTGGGACCAGAAGCATTCAAGCCCCATCTCTAGCCCTTAATTTTGAAGTATGTGTTGTATATAACTATGTACATTCCTGGGAATGAAACCCACATCTAAAATTCATTTATGTATGCTTTAGACACATAACCTGAAAGATGTTTTATACATTTTAAAATAATTTTGTGCGTGAAAAGAAAATTCTGCATGGTGTAGAATTTTCACTTGTAGTGTTATGTCAGCCTCAAAAAGCTTTGGATTTTGAGCATTTCATATCATATATTTTTAAATGAGGAGTATCCAGCATGCATATTCATTATAATTCTACAATATTAACTTTGGTATGTGTGCAAAAAGACTATAAAATGTAGATGCTGTTATCCATATATTCTCATCCTTGTTTTTTCTTAATATTAAGAACATGGGAAATATAAAATCTTCATGTTACTCATCTTTGGGAGTCTCTTTTGTGCCCACAAGTTTATGTAGTATCATGTTCTTTTCACCTGAAGAACTTTTTTATTATTTATTTATTTATTTATTTTTGGGGGGGATCCGGTCGTGGGGCCTGAACTCTGGGCCTGGGCGCTGTCCCTCAGCTCTTCAGCTCAAGGCTAGTGCTCTACCACTTGAGCCACAGCAGCACTTCCGGCTTTTTTCTTTTTGTTTATGTGGTGCTAAGGAATCGAAACCAGGGCCTCAGGCATGCAAGGCAAGCGCCTTACCACTGAGCCAACTTCCCAGCCCTGAAGAACTTTTTTAAAACATTGCTTGATTACAAAAGTGCCCTGAGTCTCTCTGGTTCTAATTGTCTGAAAAGGTCTTCATATTTGAGAGACATCTTTGTTACTGTGTTTATTTTATAGTTTTTTAAATTGTATTTTATCATTTCCTTTCTTACAGTTTCTATTTCAGTCTCTTTACTAGGATTTGAGTTTTAGACATAGATTTTTCCATTTATTTTTCTAGAAAACTGTTTTCCTCTTTTACAAAAAAGGAAAATTTGTAATAGGGAATGTGTAATAATGACAGTATTGCTTTGAGAGTCAAAAGAGGTCATTGGTAAATAAATGTGTTATCTTGAAAATGCCCTATCCCTCTTCTTCTCTGGGCCTCAGTTTCTCTCATTAAAGGTTTGGATAGCAAGATTACATTACTACTTAGTTCCTAAATTCTAGGGTTTTGTGAAGGAAGAGAAGGCTAACATTTATTGACAGTGCATTTAATCCAATGAAAAAATCTGAGAAAGGAATAAAATTATATTCTAAAAGTGCTTTTATAACATGCCTTACTTTTAGTAAGGTGTATGTGGAATATTAATTGACAGAAACAACATTAAATCCAGTTGCCAGTTGGTTAAATCTGTTGAAGAATCATTAAATTTTTTCTGCTTTTCAGTTTCTTGACTCACTTGAGAAATTTCATAGCTTATAACATATCTCATTTACTTTCTTTGCATTTGTAGGATTTTTAAGTTGTTAGAGTGGCTTCCAAATTTTGCAGTGTGAAGAAAGATTAATGGAGGTTGATACTCTTTACTGACATGTGCAAAAGAATAAGCATCTTATTGAAGTGGGCTTTGAAGTCACAGATGGGTTTAAATCCTGGTTGTATGGTTGTTAAACTTTGGGCTGATCATTTAATTTTTCCTAGTTTATGAAATAGGGATCATTCCCATGTCATAGAATTGGTTTAGTGTCTGGGTAATAGGAATCAGTCATTGATGACATTAAAAATGTTAGCTACAATGAACCACCATTAAGTACAAGTAAAAGTCTAAAAAAAAAAAAAAGACTTTAAGACTTTTTTTACAATCCCTTTTGATAGAAAGGGCTACCTGGTTACAAGACATTTTAATAATAGGGATAGGTTTAACTAAAAAGTGAATATTGATGAGTAGTGGTAATAACAAAGAATTGAGGGCCTATATGATGATGGATGCTCATTTTTAAAAAATCTTCTGAACAGCCCATTGAAGTAAGCCACCCTTCCTGTGGGAAATGTTCTTGTGACCATTTTTCACTTTTCTGCTCTGCCTGCATGCTAGTGTGCGCGCACACACCCACACACCCACACCCACACCTACACACACACCTCCTTCCCTTTTTCCCCACGTCTCACCCCAGTTGAGATTTTCTTTGGCAAAGCAGTGGCCCACAGCAAGTTGAATTGAATTGTTGAGATGTAAAGTCTGTATTTTTCTTGTCAAGAATAAGGTCCTTCTACCTTTAAAATTACAGATGTAGATTGCAGCATTAACAAACTGATTGGTGGTTTGAAGTAAAAATACGAAGAAAATAGTTGTGATAAAGGATTGACTTGATCAAACTGAGGCCTCCTCCATTCCATAATACTGTTTGTTAAGACTAAGTACTTTAGATAGAGGACTTATTTAAAGTAGCTTTTGCCTTATAAATTTACCAAAGAGTAAATATAATGCATTTTAAGGAAGTGCCCAGATTCTGTGTTTGTGAGTAATTTTACTGGAATGGACATCATTCAATACTGAAATTATTCAATACAAAGAAGCATTCTTTAGTCACAGTGAACAACTGTCTTCCAAACTGCAGACTGCAAACAGGCATCCTTGTTCAAATAACACAGGGAGTAATGTCAAGATATTTTGCAGTTGTTTCTTGTTTTTACAAAAGTACATTCCAGGTCACAATCTTGGGATTGTTGGGAGGAGCTGAAGCGATCCAATGTAACTCCTTCCTGCCATCTAGAGAGATGAAGCAATTTATCTAAAGTCATATAGCTAACTAATGACACCGCCAGAGAGAGAAGTCACTCATCTATTATGCCACCTTGCTGTATTTCTCTGGAAAAAATTGCCTACTCATTCCTGGGTTTTAATGTTAGCTTTAGTCTTAGAGTATGGGATTTTCCATGACTAACAAGTGATCTTTTGTTTTCCCATGTGGGTGTCAGGGAACAAGCAGAGTATTTTTGTTATAGCCAGAACAGTGTAAAGCAGCAACAAGGTAGTTATCTAGTTAACGCTTTAGGAGTCAAGAAGTTGTCATAGCTCACAATTCTTTGCCCTTCTTGTTGATAGGCAGTTATTTTAAAGCTGAGTATTTTATTGTTTTCTTCTTGTACAGGTCCTGAGGCTTGAACTCAAGGCCTGGGCACTGTCCTCGAGTTTCTTTGATCAAGGGTAGTGCACCACCACTTGAGCCATATCTCCGCTTCTGGCTTTTTGGTGGTTAATTGGAGATAAGAGTCTCATGGACTTCTCTGTACCCAGACTGGCTTCAAAATGTCATCCTTAGATCTCAGCCTTCTGAGTATCTAGGATTATAGCATGAGTCACCAGCACCTGTTTAAAGCTGAATTCCTTAACCTAGAGTCTGAATTTCCTGAACTTTTATGAAAACTGTGTGACTATATATTTATATGGTAAGAAAATAATCTGTAGCTTTCATCAGAATTTTCAAAGCCGATAAGAGTTTAAAACTGTTGTTTTAGAAGAGAGACCTAATCCCGATTACACTCAAAGTATGTTATAGTAGAGAGTTTCTTATCTTAAGCTCCCTTACTACTGAACAAGTCTTGCCCAGGCTTCTTAGATTTTGTGATGGAAGCCAGCATAGGCTTTTGTTGCCAGACTCTTTCACCTTTTTTCCCAAGATTAATTGCCAAACATTTTTCCTGAGCTTTCTCATTCTCTCCCGGGCTCTGTTTGTAGGAGAGAGTGGGAAACTCAGGGATGTTCGCTCATTAGGAAGCTCAAGTATATTTCTACTGTTACAGGTTCTGTGATCTGATCTGAGAACCTAAGACTATTGCAGTAAGAAAGTAATTCCAATCAGTACTCTGTAAATTAACTTTTAATATTTTGTGTTTGATCTAGAAACTTCTATTTTTTTTGAAGCAGAATGAAAATCCATAGATGGTGGTTTAGGAGCTGTTCACAATTGTCTAGGAAATTTGAATTTTTTTTTTCTCCTTGAATTTTATTTGCTTTAGAAGAACTTATCCCTGTATTGGAATTCATTTTGATGGGCTCCCTTCCAGAAGAGAGCATACAGAAAGCACATTCTAATTTTTTTTTTTTAAGTCTAGCATCTGGTCACACAAAGAAAAAGCACTAAGATGGAGGTTGGAAAAGCTTGTTCATTTACTTATTCATTAAAAAAACAAAACAAAACCCTTACTGAGAACATATCAGAAATGCTTAGACATTATCTTAGATGATGGAAAATGAGAACTGAACTCTTCCCTTCTGAGGCTATCTGCTGGGAATTCAGCTAACAATAATAATTCCCATGATTGCCATGAGAGAAAGCATTGATCTCAGTTTTGTGCCTGGCCAGAAGTAGGGATGAAGCCACTGGATAATTATTGGCCAAAGAAGTTAGGGTGACCAAAGAGGTGACCAAATTTGAAGGTCTTTTTTTTTTTTTGTTGGTTGTGGACTTGAACTCTGGGCCTGGGTGCTGTCCCTGAGCTCTTCAGCTCAAGATGAGTGCTCTACCACTTGAGCCACAGTGCCATTTCCAGTTTTCTGATGGTTAATTGGGGATAAGAGTCTCATGGACTTTCCTGCCCAGGCTGGTTTTTTTGTTTGTTTGTTTGTTTTTTGGTCGGTCCTGGGGCCTGCACTCAGGGCCTGGGTGCTGTCCCTCAGCTTTTCAGCTCAGGGCTAGCACTCTACCACTTGAGCCACAGTGCCACTTATGGCTTTTTCTACTTATATGGTACTGAGGAATTGAACCCAGGGCCTTATACATACAAGGCAAGCACTCTACCATTGAGCCACCTTCCCAGCCCTCAGGCTGGTTTTGAACCATGATCCTCAGATGTCAGCCTCCTGAGTAGCTAGGATTACAGGCATAAGCCACCAGCTAAAAGGACTTAACTCATTCATAAATCATTTCAGAAGGCTATTCTCAAAGGTTTGATAGAAACTTATCTGGCAAATCAAGGATCTGGGTTTGTAGGAATAAAAAAGAGAAGGCCTTTCTAATTTTAACTAAACTTGACATTTACCATGTTCCTATATTTTTATATTTTCAATTAGAGTTCCAAACGAGAATGGAAGCCTCTGGAAGACCGTAGCTGCACAGATATACCATGGCTGCTGCTCTTCATCCTCTTCTGCATTGGGATGGTAAGGAAACTCATAACTGAATTTGAACTCATGATCCAAGGGAATGATGGGTGGGAAGCTTCTTTAAAGAGGAAACTTGTATATATGGGTGCATATGTATGCTTGTGTATATATTTTACTGCTTTTAATCAATGGTCTAAGGTTCCATTGAGGCAGTTTATGTTTTCCCACATATAGTTCAGTGATAATTGGTATCTCTCGTTTTTGTTTTGTTTTGTCTTTACATGAAAACTGAGTTCAAAGTTAAGAGACTTATAACTTACTTCAGGAAGCCAGTCATTTGTCATGAGTTTATTGAATTGTGTTCTTAAAGGCACAGTGAGCAGAGCGCTGGCTATGGACTTGAGAATCCTGCATATTTACCCAGTCTACTCACACAAACCTGATAGTCATCTTTGGACCAATCAGAATTCTCTTCTCAGAGATGTGGTATACCTGTTATGTATAAAAGAACAGGTTTTGCCTGGTGCTGGTGGCTCACACCTGAGATCCTACCTACTCAGGAAGCTGATATCTGAGGATTGTTGTTTGAAGCCAACTAGGTCAGGAAAGTCTGTGAGACTCTTATCTCCACTAAACTATGCCCCCAGTCCCCCCAAAAGCCAAAGCTGAAACTGGAGGCTGATGAGATCTAAGGCTCAAAACCAGCTGGGGCAGGAAAGTTTGTGAGACTTTTAGCTCCAATAAAATACTCAGAAAAAGCTGACAGTAGGACTGTGGCTCAAGTGGTAGAGTGCTAGCCTTGAGCACAAAGAGGCTCAGTGACAGCGCCCAGGCCCAGGAACAGCAGAAAAGCCAAAAATGGAGCTCTAATTCAAGTGGTAGAGTGCTAGCCTTGAGCAAAAGAAGTTCAAAAACAGTGTACAGGTTGAACTCAGGCTCAAGCCACAGGACCAGCATGCACAGAAAAAAAAAAAAAGATAAATGACCTGGACATATTCCTGTAATCCTAGCTACTCAGGAGGCTGATATCTGAGAATTACAGTTGGAAACCAACTTGAGAAAGAAAAGTCTGTGAGACTCTTATCTCTACTAAACTACTCAGAAGTGGTTCTGTGGCTCAAGTGGTAGAATACTAGCCCTGAGCATAATGGTGAGCAAGAACAGCACCCAGGCCTGAGTTCAAGCCCCAGTACTGGCAAAAAAAAACCAAAAAACAACAACCTTTTGCTAGATGATATCTACCATTACTTCCAGTTTTGAAATACTTTATTTCTTTCTACATGGGATATTGTTCATTGCTTTACCTTCCTCAGCTCATACATACTAAGCTCTACAGCCTGCTATATCTACTGTATTAAATATCATCTGTCGGTCAGAGATTAAGAGACCTAGTATTTTTCCATTCCATGTAGAGGACAACAATCCGAGTCCTGGTGCATAGTGCCAGGTGTGAACTTATTTAGTAGACCGAATTGCTGAACTTAAGTGATACAGTCTTCAGCGGCTTTAGAATCAGTGCCAGTGTGTTGGTTGGCAAAAAGATATACAGATAGCTGGTTTAGAGTCTGCTGATGTTTAGAACTGTAAAGGACTTAAAACTCTTCATCTGGTCCATCACCCTCATTTTACAGATAAAACATCAAACCCAGAGATGGAATCAACCAATCCCAGTCCACACTGCTATTTAATGGCAGAGCTGCTAACAGAGCCCAGTCTTTTTACTTGGGCCAGTGATATTTTCTACTACTCATTTCCTGTTCATCAAGGAAGCTGTGCAGTATTGCTCTCTTTCTTAAGTCTGCTGAACTCCATATAGAACTTGTCTTATACAGACAAACTTTTTGTAGATGTTCTATTCTGTATGTCTTTATAAGCAAAAATTTTAGGAAAGTTTTATTGTGTGTCTCTCTGTTTACCTCACCAGTACCTTCTCTGAATCAAGACTATATTGTTGGCCAGTACGCACAATTGTAGGTACCAGTTCTAACCCAGAAACAAAAAGGAGGCAGTATATTTCTATGAGTTGTGATAAATCCAATAAGATAAAGAATGTTTGTTTTAATGATAGGCATGCATTTTTGCCAAATTTACTGTATTTAGGAAAGATCATAATACCCAGTGCTTAAGCCAGACCTTTTAAGACATTGTTTAATGGAATGGCAACTAAATGTGGCATGCACAAATAAATACTCCAAGTACAGCAATGACTGATAACAGATTGGGCCATAGCCTTTTCCCCACCCCTCAAGTATAACCTTGGAGTACAGAGCAGCTGACCTCCCCAAATTATGTTTATAAAAAAAACATGTACCATGCCACCCAAAGTGCTTTTGCTTTTCTGTACTGAAATAGCTCAGAAAAGCGTAGTCATTAATGTTAATAGACTCATTTGCAAGGGACTTGAGAGTAAGGAATCATTTGTTTACTAAAACGTTTTCTAAGGCAGTGGTAATTAATATAATGTTGATTTCAATGTGATGGTAATTAAGACCCACTGTGTGTACTTTTAAATGCAGGCATAGCAGTATTTGTTTTGGAATGAGTCTTTTAATAGAATACGTCCATGGAATTTAGCTAACATCAAATTTTTCCATGTGGAAGTTGAAATAATCTCAAAGTTCTTTTGCCTATCACATGGGCACAACAGAGATTAAAATTTTTTTTTTGCCTTCTTACAGCCTGTTTTACTTGTTTTATTAGAAGTCATTCCCTGCTTTTCCCTGGTTTTAGTCTGTAGCCTAACCCAGATCTCAAATGCCTGGGACCACAGTGTTTCTGACTTCAGGTTTTTAAAAAAATGTGGAATGTCTGCATATACATTAGGAGTTATCTTAGGGATGAGACCCAGTCTATATATAAAATTATTATTATTATTTGTGTGTGTGTGGGGGGACGTTACTGAGGTTTGGACTCAGGACCTAGGCATTGTCTCTTAGCATTTTTGTTCAAGGCTAGAGCTCTACCTCTTGCCCCTGCATCTCCACTTCTGACATTTTGCTGGTTAACCGGAGATGAGTCTCATGGGGGTGTGTATCCCCATTTGCCCTATAATATCAGGTATCAGCCTTTTTTATTGTTATTGTTATTATAAAGGTTACAATTACATAAGTTGAGTAATGAGTACATTTCTTTTTGGACACACTCCTTCCCTCGTGCTCTCCCAGTTTTTCCCTCCTGTATGGTTTATATTCCACATAGTGTCTTGTGAGTACCACTGCTGTATTTGTTCAACCTTCATCCCTCCATTTCTCTGCCCCCTCTTATCCTCTCAAAGATAAATAAGTGAATAAACAAGACAAAAAGAAAACAAAACAACAACAAAAACCTCTTGTTTCCAGTTCTTGGAATTCATTTCCACAAGCATTATTTTATATGATTAGAGGCACATGGACATTGTGCCTTTGTGTTCCTCCCCTAAGAGTGTTCTCCTTTGGTCTCACTGTGTGTGAATGCCTAGAGTCCTGTATACGTTAGCATACACCATTTGAGCTTGGCTTACCTCACTTAACATGATTTGTGCCAGGTCCATCCATTTCCCTGGGTATCAACCTTCTTGAGAGCATCATCTTCCTTGTTTAAACTTACCTTAAGTGCTGAGATAACAGGTGTGTGCTAACATACTTGGCACAGGTTTGAACTTTCATAACTATTTCATAACTATGTGCCTAGCCTGTTCAAGAAAAATTCATGTGACTCCATTTATTCCCTCCCCTCCTTCCTCTTTCTCTACTTCCCTCCTTCCCTTCTCTTTTTCTTTTTTCCCTCCTTTCTGTGTGTGTGTGTGTGTGTGTGTATGTGTGTGTATTTGTTTGTTTTTGCTATTTTGAGACACAGTCTCACTAGGTAGCCCAGGTTGTTCTTGAATTTTTCAGTCTTCTTTCTACTTCACAAGTGCTGGGATTATTGGCATCTAGTAGCTAATCTATATTTGCACTTCTAAGTTTCTATTTTCAGATAAGGTAGAATGCAAATGTTTCTCAATCTTAGCTATACATTAGAATCATCTGGGATATTTAAAGTAAAATGCCATACTCCTCTGCGATTCTCATGTCTCCCACATTGTTCTGTTGTTCATGCAAGGTGCAGACCCTACTGTAGCCACAGAAAAATTAGGAGATAGGAGTAACATGCCTAGATTTAGAAAGAATGCCCCAGTATCCAGTATTAAAGATGACTTGGGAAGGAAGAGATTTGAGGCAGTTCAGATAAGAGGAATAAAACTTGAAATGATGTGATATAGTAAAGGAAAGTAAGAAAGAGCTTGAATAGGCTAACCAGTGGTTATCCATGGTATAGTAAAGTGAGAGTCAAGTCATGGATGAATAATGAGGCTCTCTGTCAAATCTAAGTTTGAATCTTACCTCATTGCCTTCACGTTTCCTAGCCAGTCTGTATACATCCGGGAATCTGATTGAGATGGATAAACAGAGTACCAGGTATCACCAATGAGAAGGCATCTGATTTTGTGCCCAATGAAAAAGTCCTCTATAGTATAAAAATGACTTACACTATGTAGATTAAAGTTCCTTGTCATCTAGTATGATCAAACCTAATTATTTCTCTGGAAAAAGTATATGTGAGAATAGAAGACAGGAAGAGAGAACGGGGATCTACCTAGACCAATCAGCTTAGCACAAAAATGGAGGGAAGAGAGGAGGCTGGATGGCCCTAACAGGAATGCCAAACCTGGAAAATAGTTACTGCTACTCTCTGAGTGAAGGCTAGGTACCTCACTCTTAGAAACTCAAATATTTTTTCTCATAACTGCTTCTGGAATTATACATTCTTGTTACCATCTTGTCTGCTTTACACATTAGGAAACAGAGACACAAATATTTTGTTTGATTTTACAGTAACTCCACTGGTCCCAGGAGAGAAGAGGAAGAAGGTCTCAATAAGTACATTCTATTATGTTGACTGAAATCAGGAACAACAGTAAAAGGTTTTGTTTAGAACATGAGGTTATTAGGCCTGTAAGACCTAATAACCTCACTTCCCAGTAAAACATGCTTTCATCAATGTTTCTGGCTTTGACCAAACAATCTCTACAGGACTTCTCTAGTGTGGAGTAAGGAATCTCAAGGGAGGGACTGGAGAGAAGAGTTTTAATATCTTAGGTGTGCTCTATAATAGATAATGCTGCCATTACTGAGATTGAAAATATGCAGGAACAGAAAATGGTTTGGGAAAAGGTTGAGAACAAAAGCTCTTGACATGTACAATTTGTGCTGGAAATGCAGGGTTGGGATTTTGGAGAAAGATCTAGAAGGAGGAGCCCTGGTGTCCTTTCAGATTACTCTCAAGTATCATTTTCATTTTATAGCATAAGTCCCAGGGCCTGATATTTCTATCTCAGTAACTGAGGTTGATCACTGAGGTTGATCCGCAGCACATGGTGAGAGACACACTGCAGCATTTAGTTACCTGTTCTGTGGTCTGTTCTTTGCCAGGATCATAGAATAGAAAGAACAGCAAGCCAGAAATTTCCAGATGGTTACTTTGTACAAGGAACACCCACTCTTTTTAACTCCCATTAAAAAAGAAAATTGTGGTAAAACATATATGACATGTACTTTTTTCCATTTCAACCATTCTGAGTATATTTCAGTTAATTCTGTTTGTTTTATTTTTATTTTATTTTATTTTTGCACCAGTTCTGGGGCTTGAACTCAGGGCCTGGGCACTGTCTCTGAGCTTCTTTTGCTCAAGGCTAGCACTCTACCACTTGAGCCACAGCACCACTTCGGGCTTTTTCTGTGTATGTGGTACTGAGGAATTGAACCCAGGGCTTCATGGATACTTGGTGAGCACTCTACCACTAAACCTCATTCCCAGCACAATTCTATTTGTTTTTACACTGTTCTCCCCACCACACACCTTAGTCACTGAATTAAACCAACTGATTTTAGATTTCTTCATGTAATTATACTCTTAATTTTTTTTTCTATTTGCTTTCCTTTAGAAGGATGGAATTTTGGCAAAGAGAGCACTTGGGAGATTAATCTAGTCCAGTCCTTGGGGCCAGTAAAGAAATGGCTTAGAAACTGAGTTTGTAAGGCACGTTAGTGTCAAAAGCAGAATCAGTTCTCAGCGTTCCTGCCCACGTTCCTTTCATTGCTGTTTGCTGTCCATGAATCTGAGCCATTCTGATTTTGCTCCTTCATGCCTCATTGTTTCTTGTTTTGAGATCATTTCAGTTCTTCTGGGATAAGCCTTGCATTTGTCTATGCTCAATAAATACTTATTAACTTGATGTTTCTTAGACTTTAATTAGTCTTTTTTTTCCATCTTTCCTCATTCTAAGAGCTTTCAATTAAACTTTAAAGGAATCTAGAAATTTGGCCACCAGCTCTAAATTTCTTTTTGTTTGTTTGCATACATAGGAGCTTTGTACTAGCCTTTTAGCTATACCTTGTCAGCTGGATTCCAACAGCCTGCCATGGCTCTTGAAAGAGCAAGAACAAAGGCTAAATGTTACTGGTTTTACAAATCAGTTATTAGGGAACTTACTTCAAGCATTTATTGAGATAAAGAGTATATGGTAAATGACCTTGTACTTAAGGAAGAAATAATCAGAACATAGTTTTCATTTGTTTGTGTTTTGAGATGCTTCTCACTCTGTGGCTTAGGCTGGCCTCAGATTCACTATGTAGCTGAGACTGGCTTTGAACTCTCAATCCTCCTTGCCTCAAGTCTCTCTAATGCTGGGATTATAGGTATGATCCACTACACTATTTTTTAAATTAAATTAACTGTGCCCCTGGGACACAGTTGTCACCACAACTCATTTCTGCTTATATTTAAATTTTAAAACATTATATGTATATACTACCTCTTGCCCTGACTAATTTTTGTTGACTCATCTCTTTCCTGAAAAAAAATTTAAAATACAAAAAAAACCTAAAGTCATCTGCCCTGCTCAGTTGCTTAGTAAAAAAGTTCTAGTTATGAAATTCAAAGATGCTTGTAAAAATACAATTGTGTTCTAAAATTTGTACTAATAGTGGATGAAGTGAAGGGAAGGTTCTTACCACAGTAGAACTAGACTCTGTGTGAGACATAAAGGGAAAAATGACATAGCTTATTAGGTAGCATGTTGTCTTTCTCCCACTTAGGTAATAAATATCAATTAGTTGTAAAGTCCTGCCTATGACCTATATGCTTGATCTGATATGTCCTTGTTTGCCTGATCTGATTAGAGTCATTTGTTTGTATGTGGATTTTTCTACTTCTGTCTCTCACAAGAGCTGTCCTGAAAGCACTAGAGTAGCTCAATCATTTTAAGACTTAATAGGCTTGTTCTTTCTCTAGTGCTGATTCTATTCTATGCTAATAAAACCTTCCCTCGTCTTTTTTTCCCCTCATTTGTTCCATTTTTATGATTTCCTTCTGTTCAATAGTCTTTTCCTCTGCTCTCTGCAGGGCTATTAAATTATTGAGTGTATTCTGTAAACTTCTGAAACTATACTGCTCCTTGAATTTGGGTTATGGCATTTTTCTTTTTAAGGAGATTATAATTTTAATTAGACTTAGCTGTGTTTCCTGTTGTCAGGGCTTGTGCCATGTGGGAAACCCCTAGCAGAGCAGTCATGGTTTCTTCCCATCTTACTAACTTACTTTCTCCCCACCCACACTCCAGCAGCTCCTCATCTTCTTTACTTAGTAGTTCCTGCAAGCAACTAAGAAGTTTATGTGAAAATCTGTCGGTGTCCCATTTTAGCATATATATATGTAATATAATTTATACTCTGGCCATTCCACAGTGATGTGAGGTGGCTTTTGATAACTTACATGTCCAATGATACTATTAAAAATAGTCAGAAAAGGAAGCCAGAAACCATTTAAGGGACTCTGTAACACAACCTATTATCAAACATAAGCAAATTCCTATAAGAAATGAAAGAAGAATGTAACCTTTAATTATGAATGTAACAGCATTGCTATTCTAGACTAGTAATGAAAGAAGATTGTAATTGTGGTCTGCAAATAATTTTGTGTGGTAACAAAATTACTAATATTATTTCTTACTTCCCCACTCCCCCAAGACATTTTTATTCCAAGAGAACTGAAGGGTTTTTTGTTTGTCTCCCAGTTACTGTGGCTCCCCTCTTTAGTCTGACTTTTCTATTCAAATCTTCTACTAACAGCTACTATCTACAGATTGGTTCATGTTATCTCATTTAGTCCTCATCACTATGTTGTGATATAGATGAAGAGGGAGCAGAATCTAAATAGGTTATTGAATCCAAACCATACAGATAGTACGTGTAGACAGTGTGTATCCAGGTCTCTCTGAATACTATGTCTGTTCTCTTTATTATTCAGTGATGGTTTTTGTGGATGAAATACATTGGAAGTGACATTAGTCAGCCTTCACTTACCATGACAAATATCTGAGATGAGAAGATTTTAGCCTATGATTAGTTGACCCATTGTTTTGGATCTCTGGTGGCACATTATGAAGAAATGAAACCTCTTACTTTGTGCCTAGGTGGAAGAGGCCAGGATCCTACATTCTCCTTCAAAGTAACACCTCACCCCAATAACCTGAAGACTTCCCCACCAGGATCACCTGTAACAGATTTCATCCTCTATCCCCCCACCCCCATCCCCAATACCCTCTAAGTATTAACATAGGAGCCTTTAGGGGGACAGTCCAGATCCAGACAATAGTAGAAAGGTTAGCCATTAAACTCCAAATATTTACCTCTCTTTAAGATGGTATGTTGATTTGTACTTGTATATGTGTACAGTGGCTTAATGTTTTTGTCTCATGTCTTAGTATTGGATTGAAGTTGTGAGGTGGGAAGGAGTGTCCTACAGTGTCCTTGTGGCAGTCAGGAGAAAGGGAGAGGCCCAACAAGGAAGTGAGAATAAGTGTTGTGCCTGACCCTAGTGCTGGCATTAGCTGGCATGCATATATTAGCTTGTATAATTACTGTACCCGCCTTTATGTTAAGTGGTGTTCTGGTCACAACTCATAGATAAGTACATCAAAGCACAGAGCACTAAGCAAATTTGTCCAAGGTCACATCATATCACCATTACATTGTAACATGTTTGACCCCAAGGCTCACAATCTTTCCCTTATAGTATTTTCTTTCTTCTAATCACAATGTGGCTAATATTCATTTAGCAACTACTTTGGTGCCAGGCAGATTAGTTACCATACTGTATTATGATATTTCATCTTTAACACGGCCTGTATCTACATTTTACAGGTGAGTAAACAGAGGCAGAAAGTCGACATCACTTGCCGAGATCAGAAGTAAAGAATAGCAAACTAAGCATAGTCTCTACAGTGAGTCTACTTTCTCACAAAGTGTAGTTTTAAAAAATTCCTGTTGTAGGGAGCTAGACTCACATCTCTCTCACTTCATTACCTGCAAAATGAAAGTAGAAGAGTTATTTAGGAAAAAGAATTTGGCTTTTTAGGTAAGTGTTCTTAAAGGGGAAACACACTTTTCTCTGGAATATCTTCAAGTATTTATTCTATTGTCTGAGATCTAGCAGCAACACAGTAGATAAGAACTGCTTATGATAGTTGACTATGATGAGTTGAACAGTAATAATCTCTGCCTTCTTAGCCGCTTTATTAAAAATTACAGAAGCTTACCCTTTAAACAGCCATATTACACAATCTTTAGTCTTCTCCTCAATACATTCAGTTTATCGGTAGCACTTCATCTTCCAGTTCACATACTTAGTAACATGTGGTTAAGTGTGGGCATTTATTGCCTTATCCTGGCTAGTATAGTCTTGGTTTAGCACATCTGATATGGTCCAGGAAGAAATATATTCTTATGAAGTAAAGTAACTTTTGCAGTACACAAAGCCAATACCTTACTTGCTCTCGTCTGGTCTCCAGTATTAAGAGCATGACAGCTCTCTATGATGTCATTATTTGGCATGTATGCAGCTTTATTGTAGGAAGGATAAAAGTGCTATGTGTGCTGAAGTGATAATGATTCAAAACCTACTTACCTATTGTTCTTTGAATTTTTTTTTCCTTTCATCCTTTGGTGTTGTTCCCTTAACAGAGTTCTTTTAGAACAAAATGAAACTAAGACAGCTGCTTTTTAAAAAAATTTTATGCTCTAGTTATTACAAGCTTCTGTAGCCTCAGGTAGTTTATTTAACCTCTCTGGGCCTCAGTATCTTCATCCTGAGGATTAGAGATAATGTATGATAAGCATCAAAATACAGCCTGCCACTGCGCAGGTGTTCAATATAAAGAAACTATTATTGTTATTATAATAATAATTATTATTATTATAAAATACAAAAACAATCTTATGCTGTAGAAGCTTGGGATTTGTTTTGTTATGGTAGTAAATAGTATTTCCCTGTGGATTTCTTTGCACTGATTATAGGAAGTCCAGGGAACATAGTGGAATAGTGTTTGTACGAAGGAAAGATAGCTCTTTGTTTCCTTCAATAGACAAAAGAAGCTCATTATCATATCCAGTAATGAATGTGGATTATTTTGAATGGTTTATTTATGTGTTTTTTTTTTTCCTTCCTAGGGATTTATCTGTGGCTTTTCAGTAGCAACAGGTGCAGCAGCAAGACTAGTGTCAGGATATGACAGCTATGGAAATATCTGTGGCCAGAGAAATGCAAAGTTGGAAGCAATACCAAACAGTGGCATGGACCACACCCACCGGAAGTGAGTAGACTTGCTGATGATGAACACTATGGAAACTTTGAAGGAGGCACTGATAAGAATCCCTGCTTTGCTTTTTTATTTTTCTGTTTTGGGAGGGTTTTTTAAAAGTTTTGTTTTCTTACTGCTTTAAAAATAATATATATTGAATATCTTTAAATGACTTCTCTTGGTGCTTTTTATTTTTGCTTTTAAATTGTATACTCGAATCATTTTTGTATTGTTATCTCATTAATCTTTAGGTTGTGTACTAAGTTGTTTTTTTTTTTTTTGGTCCAGTCATGGGACCTGAACTCTGGGCCTGGGCACTGTCTCTCAGCTCTTCAGCTCAAGGCTAGCACTCTACCACTTGAGCCACAGTGCCACTTCTGGCTTTTTTCTTTTTGCTTATGTGGTGCTGAGGAATCGAACCCAGGGCCTCATGCATGCAAGGCAAGCGCTCTACCACTGAGCCACCTTCTCAGCCCTGTGTACTAAGTTTTAACCTAGAAAGGCGCATAGGTTTTCTTTCCCTCCTAACATAATACTTGATGAGAAATAGAGGGATAAAAATGGTTATTGAAAGCTGGGTGCCCGTGGCTCATGCCTGTAATCTTAGCTACTCAGGAAGCTGAGATCTGAGGATCTTGGTTCAAAGCCAGCCCAAGCAGGAAAGTCCAATAAGCCACTAAAAAACCGGAAGTGGTGCTATGGCTCAAGCTGTAGAGCGCTTGCCTGGAGCTGAAGAGCTGAGGGATAGCACCCAAGCCCAGACAGAGTTCAAGCCCCACGACTGACGACCCCCCCCCCAAAAAAAAGGCTATTAAGACATTGAAGTTACAAAATAACATTTTGTAATACATCATTTATAAGTACATATTACTTTCTAGTTTTATAAAAAATACATTTTTCCTTGTCAGATTATATAGTCTATTGTGGGTTTTCAGTATTCATCCTGTGGATTTCATGAAATTCCTAATTGCCTTTTTTTTCCCCTCAAAAGAAATATTATTTCATTTTTAATGTTTATGGTAGGAATATATTTCATGTGATTTATTTTATCTATGTTTCCAGTATAATTGTGTAAACTGAATATGTACAACCCATCAAACAATTAGATATTTCATATATCAAACCAGGTCTTCAGAATTGACAAAAGTAATTTTGAGATAACAGCTAATCAGTCTAATATGCTTTATAGACAAGGGCTATGTAGAGAAAAACTTTCTTCTTTTTAGTAAAGTAATAGCAAGCATTTTTCAGGAAGATAATGCTTAATAACTTTATTATTATATAAATCTGCTGTTCAAACTTGGCCCTTCCATATAAGATGTTATTTGATAATTTCACGGACTTGAAAAAATGAGAATGGTCATTTCTCAAGGCTTTTCTCCCTTTAATGAGGAAGAGGTAATGCAGTTCAAGTACACAAACTTTAAGTGACAATAATGAATACTTACAAAACATGCATAGCTGACAAGCCATTGCTACTCTATGAAGTAGGTGAAGTTGGCTTGATTGCCAAGTTCACATGCCTGCTAAGCAGTAGACTTCCCAGTGCAGGCTGTGAGCTCTTGTATCACTTGAGAAAACTGAAAAGGGGCTCTTAGCACCTTGGAGGATTGTTGTATTTATTCTTCCTTGTGATTACTTCATGAAATGAATCTACATTTCTTGTATCAAGACTGTCCATATCTTTTTTACTTTTTATTTTGAAAAAATTTTGGACTATAGATGTTGTAAGTATAATAGAGTGAATTCCACAAATTTTGTGTGTACACACACGCGCATGTGTGTGTATGTATGTGTGTGTGTTTTAAGTACTTTTGATGCTGTAAAACATTAACTCTTTAATGCTGTTGACAGATAACAAATACAAAATGTTTTAATTTAGACACTAGGAGATAAGAGGACATAAGCGCTTCCTTCCTTCAGGTTTACTGCTTGCATGGGATTTGTAATTATTTTTATGATGGGCCTCATAACTTGCTAGTGACTCCATACATATCCTTATTCTAAGGTTGATTTGACTGCTCTTCCTCAGCTTGACCTTTTGGTGGTTCATCAGACCAGAGGAGCCTCTTATAAAGAGGAAACTACCTGTCATGTTGAAAAAGTGGATACTCTCTCTCAATACTTCCTACAGTTGAGAGTCATTTAGATATACAGTGTTAGGGAAAAAAAGTTTCCTAAGCGTAACTATCTCTTGACTTATGTATATGTGTTTATTTATTTATTTATTTTTGGGTCCGGTCGTGGGGCCTGAACTCTGGGCCTGGGCGCTGTCCCTCAGCTCTTCAGCTCAAGGCTAGCGCTCTACCACTTGAGCCACAGCGCCACTTCCGGCTTTTTTCTTTTTGCTTATGTGGTGCTAAGGAATCAAACCCAGGGCCTCATGCATGCAAGGCAAGTACTCTACCACTGAGCCACCTTCCTAGCCCCATGTATATGTGTTTAAAATTGATTTTTGATCTTGTCTTCATATTTCCTGCATTTTAAGCTTTTTTTTTTTTTTTTTTTTTGCCAGTCCTGGGGCTTGAACTCAAGGCCTGGGCACTGTTCCTGAGCTTCTTTTGCTCAAGACTAGCTCTCTACCACTTGAGCCACAGCACTACTTCCAGTTTTTTCTGTTACTGAGGAATCAAACCCAGGGCTTCATGCATGCTAGGCAAGCAACTCTACCACTCTACACATTCTCAGCCCTTTTAAGCTTTTTAATGTTAATCTATTAGAGTACTTCTGTCTATACGTGGTAATTACTTCTAGTGACTGGTAAATTTTTGAACATAACTTTTCAGGTAAGTCTATCATGTTTGGAATTAGATGGTGATAGGAAGGTGGTAGCCTTTGTGTTTATTATTTTTATTCTGTCCTTTTCTTTCTTTTGCTTAATGCATTGGCTTCTTTCTTCTAGATTTGTTTTCTTGTACTTCTTTGACTTCACTATGGACTCCAAGCCTTTCTTCCTTGATAAGAATACTTTTGTATCTGTTTTACCCCCAATTACTTCAGCCTGATCTTGATCTCTTTTTCCCACCCCTTATCCTCCAGCACTGTTGTGGAACTTACTTATACCTCTATACATATTCATTGAGATAAATCAGTGAGTAAGTCCTCTGAAACCTAGGATAGCAGCTAGTTTTCTCCTGCCCTGCATGAGTATGGTTTCTTTTACTAGAAAAAGAATTCCTCCCATTCTTCATGTGGCTCCCACTTGTATTCATCCTGTAGCTTTCAGCACAAATGTCACTTCCAGGAAAATCTTCAGTACAGCAATTACACTAGATATATAAAAGTATCCTCTTGTGGTGTTCTGTAGTATGTGTAATTAGATTTTAAAAATAATTGGTTATATGTATTTCTCTTCTGAGTGACAGAGAAGCAATGAGACCTATGTCACATCTATTTTAATGCCTGCAACAGTAGTCAGCACTCAGTTTAGTGCGTGTTGGATGAGTAAATAAATTGTCTTCAGCATTGTGTTCTAGGGTGTGAATTATTGAGTTTGAAGATTATTAATGAATATTGCTGAATGGCTTTCCATTAAGACTTTCATTTATATTTCCAACAGGAGTGTCTGAAATTGCTTCATCTTTGCTAGTATTATTAGTATTTATTCCTTACTATTTTGACAAGCTAAGGAATGGTACTTTATAGTTTTAATTTGCATGTCTTTGATTATTAATGAATGTGAAATCCCCCCCCCCCAAATAGTTTGTTATCCTCTCATGGAGACTGTTGTGCTAGCAAGTCTATTCTTGGTCCTCTTATCTCTAATCTGCTCCATCCTTTATGCTGTGATAGGATTAAGTTCTTCAAAACTGAACTCTTATGTTTTCAGTTCCCAGTTCAAGAGCCTTTGCATTCCTGTTACTGCTTTAGTGTCAAAGATAAGTCTACTCAGCCTCTGCACTTTCAGATTGGGATCCATTTCACCTCCTCAGTCCTCTCTCCCTGTCCCTCAGGGTGAGATTATTATTGTTCCTGACATTCAGTTGATTTGGACTCTGTGCTATTTCTTCTGCCTAACTGCCAATCTGATGCTTGAAACACTTAAGATGGGTCTCATAATTGACCTTTTTATGAAATGTTTCAAAACTAACCTTATCCCATAGTGAGCTTTCCTTTATTTTGATTGCCTGAACTTTTCTATCTCATACTCATTATTCTATTGCCTTCAATTTGCTCTCTAATTATATTGTGTTTCTCATCTGTCTGTATTAATTATTGGTTGCTAGGTAACAGTATTACCATAAACTTAGTGGCCTCATGCAAGACATGTTTGTCATCTCAGTCTCTGTGCTGTGGCTAGCCTCTCACAAGGCTGCAAGAATTCAGTGAGGGTTGGTGGTTCATCTGAAGCTCAGTGAAGGAAAGGTCCTTTTCTAGGATCAAGTAATTGTTGGCAACATTCACTTCCTAGAGAATTGTTTAACTGAGGCCACCTCCGTGCCATGTAAGCTTTTCCATATGGCAATATGTCCCATCAGAGCCAACAATGAGATTTTCAGTAGAGTCTACTAGGAAGATCAATGTTTTAGTCCTATGAGTGGAATCATTTTTGCCATATTCTCCTGGCTAGAAGCAAGTTGCAGATTCCATTGAAATTCAAGGAAAGATTACAAAGACATGATCGCTTAAAGTCAGGAGGAAGGGAGCTTTCCTAGACTCTGTCTTCCTTTCTATACTACTCTTCCTCCCTGAAGCCCCATATTTTCTATAACTCTCAGATTTGGATACCCAAGTATTCCTTAATTAGGTCCTATTTTAAAAAATTAGGTCCTATTTAATTATGGCGAAGAAAGGAAGAAAGTCAACAGTATTAAGAGAAAACATCTATGACTTATTTTAGACAGAGTGTTTAAGATGCCAACTGACTATAGGAATTCTTTCTCTCTAGTTAAGAAATAGCAACATTTTATTTCCTCCTGGTTCTGTTTTTAACCTGTTAACGTATTTACTATAGTAAACAATGTAAAGAAAAATGTCAGACTATTTATGACATACAGGGGGAAGTCTCAACTTCAAATGTTTTAAATTGATTTTAAAGTTGGTTTCTTGAGATATTTAAGACTTCTTTTTTGGGGGGGAGTGGCTCTAGGGCTGAACTCAAAGACACTGCTCCTTAGTGTTTTTTGTTTTTTTGCTCAAGACTAGCACTTGACCACTTAAGCCACAGCTTCACTTGCAGCTTTCTGTTGGTTAATTGGAGATAAGGAGTCTCACAGACTTACTTTCCCTGGTCTGGCTTCAAACTGCAGTCCCCAGATCTCAGTCTTGTTAGTAGCTAGGATTATAGGGACAGTTTTGTACAAATCTAATTTTCTACTTTATCTTTTTATCTCTCCTCTAAAGAAACCATTTAAAGAACCAGTCATTAGTAAAACTTCTCTGCCCCCAAACGCCTCAAATTTCGGATTAAAAACAGTGTTTTAATGGTATCTATAAGAACTTTAAAGGAGTCATGGGGGGTAGTAATATTTGTGAATGAGTAGTTAATTAGGGGAACATCTTATTTAACATCTTTTCATATTTTCTATATAATCTTTAGCAGAGTACAAAGTGAAAACCGAACCAGAGTGTGGTTTTCCTCCTTTTTTCCTAATTGTTCTCATTTTAAGCTCACCGCTTACAATGTTTGTGCTGAAAGGGCATCTGGGATGATTGAATCTTTGATTATATGAGTCAAGGAACTAGGGACTAAAATATATGAGGAAGACAAATTCAGTTGTCCCTCAGTATCCACAAGGGAAAGGTTTAGGATATGAACACATATACAGAGTCCAAACTCTGCAGATGGTCAAGTCTCTTATATAAATGATGTAGTATTTGGTAGAACCTGTATACATCTTCCTGTGTACTTTGAATCATCTCTAGATGAACTGTATGTCTAATACAGGGTAAATAGCTATTATAATATATTTTTAGGGAATAAGAAGAAAAAGGGTCTGCACATGTTCTATACAGATGTGATTTTTTCCCCCCTAATATTTCCAATTCAAGGTTGGTTGAATCTGTGAACAAGAAGACTGTAGGTCTGGAGGATCAACTGTGACAGCAGGCTAGTATCCTACTCAGTGTAGGTCTGGCGGACTGACTGACAGCAGGCTAGCGTCCTACTCAGTGTAGTGATCTGTGCATTGGATTCTACACTGTCTCTGGTAAACAATATACTCATTCTGGTGTCTATCTGTTTCATTTTGGGGATTCCACTGAACATTTAAAGATTGAAAAAACTAACTCTAAAGAGAACATGGAAGGAAGAAGGGATAGGTTTTATAAATTAGTAACATAACTGAAGAGACTCTGAGACCAGAGCATTTAAACAATCTTCAAGGGCTATGATAGTTTTTAATAATTGTTTCAAGAACAGTAGTCTTATTTGGGAGAAACACTTAATTTTTTTATAAGCTCTTCACGGGGGCAGATTAGGACTTTTAAGCTCAGCTTTATAGGTTTAGTGTTTGTCATCCAGTCTACCTTATTTTTACTACTCATTTTGCTGATTTATTATATAAAGGATTACTTAGGGGTAGAGAATTCATAGTATGTGTTCAACACTTTTAAAACAATTGTCAAGTTTCCTGAGCCTTGTATCATTTAATGTAATTATTGATTTTAGGAAGAACATTTTTCTAAGATTAGTAAATATGTAAAACATGCCTTTTAAAAATAGTTGTTATATTTGTCAACTGTGTATTATTGATGCCTGTTTGAAAAAGGAAAAAAAAGGACTAGAAAAATGTAACTAGATGAAACTCAGGGGTAAGGTGCTTACCTAACATGTATAAGGCCCTAACCTTCCACTCTCCCCAACACCAAATTGCTAGAATCCTTGTTTTAGGGTCATTTTTTTTAAGCTGGTAAGACTATGGCTTCTTTTTCTCCTGGTTTGACAACTGGCTGTTTCCAAAGCACTATACGTCACTATTCTTGAAAATTATGATTATGCTTTTATTCAGCATTTGCAGCAAATATTCACTGAAAATCACTTGTGTGCTAGAGATCTCTTTTAGCAATAATAAAATACTCAACAACTTAAATGGCTAACAAATGGGAAGGACTAAATGTATTTCTTTCACTACTGATAACTCTATTTCCTGGAGATTTGGTTTAAAGACTTGAAAGTCTTAAACTAGGCACCGTGTATTATCTCTTGGAAATTATAATCTAGAGAATAAGACAAAACTAGAAGTGATTCTTTGGTTGCAAATTGTCATAGTGGTAGCATGTGGTGTGAAGAGAAACATATAAGGACTTGGGAGGTTATAGTAAGAGGGCCAGTCTAAGGTACTATAGAGCCAGTGAAAATGATGCTGTGGAAATACGACCTTTAACATAGCTTATCTATGTACATTATTAAGGGAAAACTACATTATAAAGCAGTGTAGATAGCATTTTACTGATGCATGTAAAAATATACCTGAGAAAAAGTATAGAAAAGTACAGAATGTTAGTCATGTGATTGTTCAAGTAAAGAGACAAGTATGTTTGTAATTATCTCTTTTTTTCCCTAAGATTTTCTACAGTCAGTATGCATTACTTGCATTAATAAGAAAAATAGGTCATCTGTAGTCTGTGTCCTTGAAGAGCTTGCATTCTGGTGAGGAAGACAAAATACTGAGACAAATAATGACAATGCAGTGAAGAACGTTCTGTATACACTAGCCCCCTGACTCCTAAGAACACAGACTGCTGTTGGGAAGAGAAAAATAAGGCAATCTGATGGTAGGACTGGTTACCATCATTATATTAATTTTCAATTGATTTAATAACAAAGTACTACAAACTAAAGTATTAAAACAATGCAAGTTCTATAAATCAGAAGTTTGTACACAGCATTGCCTAGCTGGTTTTCTGCTTTCATAAGGCTGTAATCCTTTGTTTTATGGCTTTAGGGAATGAATTTCCTCTCAAGCTCATTTAGACATTAAGCATACAGTTCTGTATGGTTAAAGGACTAATGACCTTTGTCCTTTCTGACTCACAGGTTAGAATCATCCTCAGCTTTTAGAGTCACCTTAAATATTCTATAGTGTATGGTTCATGACCCCTTTCCTCCAATGCCATTGGGGCAAACCCTTCTCTGAAGCAAATCCATCTCTTTATGCATCTCTGTCTTTTCTTCAGGACAGCTTCTTTGTTCTAGATTATGCTTTTTTTTTTTTTTTTTTGGTTGGTCATGGGGCTTCAACTCTGGGCCTGAGCACTGTCCCTCAACTCTTCAGCTCAAGGCGAGCACTCTACCACTTGAGCTACAGCGCCACGTCCGGTTTTTCTGGTGGTTTATTGGAGATAAGAATCTCAGGGAGTTTCCTACCCAGGCTGGCTTTGAACCATGATCCTCAGATCTCTACCTCCTGAGTAGCTAGGATTACAGATGTGAGCCACCAGCACCCGGCATAGATTATACTTTTGTTTGAAGAGCTTCAGCCAACAATCGTAAGGCTTAGGGAATATTAGACTGGGAGTTCAGCATGGGGCTTATATTCTGTCTGGGAAAGTTAACTAAGGAAGGTCTCTGGAAGGAGGATGTGTATAGTGGTCATCAGAGGGAAACTGGAGAATACAAAGTCCTTTGTGGGCTTTGGGCTGAGAGGCAACTCCAGAATTCCATCTAATGAGGGTGGGATTCTGCTGGAAGGTCATGTTCCATTCTTGTTGGTAGAGAACAGTGTTGGCTGGATCCATAGCTTGCAATTTTTGCAAGGGTCAAGCTAAAGCCAGGCGAAGACTGGCCCATATAGGAAGGAGCTCGTTACTCTGCCTTGAGGAGTACGGAAGCTGAGAAGAAGAGAAGCAATACACCTATCCATTATGTTAATACTTGAATTGTAGCAATCTACCCAGTGTGACGGAGGAATTCTTCAGTAGTTAATATAATAATCTTAATCTTTGAGGATTCTGGCTTTGTTTTGAGGGAATGCAGCACCTCTCATAGCTCAGATGGCTATGAAAATGAACAACCTGGATAGAAATCTCACATGAATTCAAATTTGTAGATTTATTATCCCCCGAGTTGATAAGCATTCAGAAAGAGTAACGTTTATGTCATTCAAACTGAAACTTGTTGTATTACACGTGCAGTTTTCCCTAAAATCTTCAGTTCTCCCATCGAATGTATTAGAAGTTATAGTTTTTAAATTTTCAGAAGGTGAATTTGTAGGGGCATCTTTAGAAAATATTTTTGTGATCACACTATTCTTCCATTTGAATTTTTTATGTCTGTATACAGGTAACAGTGGTACTGCTAGTGAATTGGCCACTGCCTGTGGACAGTTCTAGCTATGGATAATGCTAGGACAATTTGAAAAAGAAATCCACTATATATTTAGAAGATGCAGGAGTTGAAAACCAAAATGCATTATAGATGTTACATAGGGAAGGGATAAGCTATTTAACAGAATTAGATGACAAGAACACAGCTAGGCAAGGATGGAGGATGACTAGGTTTTCTCTGTGTTGTGTAACTAGATGTCTACTTGCCTAGTATAGATTAGCTCATACACACACTCAAACTAGACTATGGATTGGTCCCAGGTTAACCTGATATCTGTAAAGATTTTAAATAGCTTTTGCCATTGTACATAATCTCATAATGACCTTTATAATCTTCTTTAGATAATTATTAACCACTTCAACTATGAATTTTATAATCATAGCCTTGTCACTTTTCTGGGTGTGTGAGTTAAGGATACTTGAGAAGTTACAATATATACAGTCCACACACAAATACTCTGACACCAATCACAAGTTCAGAGTTCAGTAATTACTCTTAGGCTCAATAATTTGCCAGAAAGACACATAGAACTCTCTGAACATAACTATATCCATGCTAAAGTAATTACAATGAAATGACACAGATTAAAACACACCAAGAATAGGAGTACATAGAACTTCTCTGTTCTTGACCATGGGGAGAGTGGAGCAGCGGTGGACTGACACATTACCTGGGTGTGCTAATTTCCATTACAGAGAAATGAAAATAATTTTCCTGAAATCACATGAACACAGATGTCATCTTTTTTTTTCTACCGTTTCTTTAAATAATAGTTGTAACTAATCATGTAAAATAGATAAACTAAATATATGTGATCCATCAGAGAAGGAAAAAATACTATTATTTACCAATGACTGAGGACAAGAAGATGCAACAAAAACCTTGGAATAAATGCTTAAATTATACATTAAACAACACATGTATAAGTAAGTTGGGTTATTATTATACAGAAAGTATAATGAAAAAGAATGCTTTCTAAGTAAAATCATATATATGGCTAAATAGAGAAAATTATAATACTTTAATAGAAAGAAAACAAATAATACAGATCTACTCCCTGTGGCTAATCTTTTTTTCTTTTCTTTTTTCTTTCTTTCTTTCTTTTTTTTTTTTTTTGTCAGTCATAAGACTTGAACAGTGCCTGGGCATTGTCTCTGAGTTTTTTGCTCAAGGATAGTGCTCTGCCACTTTGAGCCACAGCACCACTTCTGGTGTTCTGGTTTAATTGGAGATGAGTCTTATGGACTTCCTTGCCTAGACTGGCTTTGAACCATGATCCTCAGATCTCAGCCTTTTGAGTAGCTAGGATTATACGCATGAGCCTGGTGGGTAATCTTAATGTAGTAAAAAATGATAATTCTAAAAAATTTAACTTATAGAATTATTATATTATAGAACCAGTTAGGATCTCAATAGTATGTTAAAGTAAACTTGATTAATAGTATAAATCACAAAGAAACAGGAAAAAATTTCAGAGAGAAATGTTTCTGAATTAATCTTGTTCACAAAATAATTTAAGAGGAGCAGAATTAGAAACCTATGCTGTAAGAAAATGAATTAGTGAATTTAGTTATCCAGTAAGTATGCAGAAGAGATTAGACCAGAAAGCTAGGCTAAGTTACTGATGTTGAGCAATCAGTAAACTGTAAACTCTCAGGCTTTGAAGGCATAAAATGAAACATACAAGAAAACAAAACTTGTGGATTTCACTAGAGCTTTTTTGTAAGTCCAAAAGCATCTAGACATATGCTGTAAATCATGTGTATGAGCTGTTTGTAAGGCATCAAGAAATATTGGACACTTTGAGCTTTGTATGTGTGTACCCCGATAAAAAAGATAGCTGCCTCTTGATTCTAGTTGATGTTTGACATGTAGGTAGAAGAGACTTTGGGTGCTAATTTTTCAAGAGAACCCCAACAGATTTGTTGGTAGGTAGAAGAGTGGGAGAGGGGCAAAGACCTGTCAATTTTCTGATAATAAATGTTGGCAGATAGTGTACTGGCCAAATATGAGTGTGGGAGTGATAAGTTCCTAGGTGAATAAAAATTATGTAACTGTGGTTGTCATTATTCAACTAGTAAATATGGGCTTTAAAGGGAATCAAAAGAATTTTTTCCATTCTAGGCCAAAAGTTGTACCAGGTACATTAACCATACTACCTGAATTTATTAGTTACAGTGATAGAAACAAGATAGCAAAACCACTTGTGTCTTAATACATAGGAAACCAAGAAAAATGAAGCCTGTTTAGTGCAATCACTGTTTAGCAAAAAATGTTTGATTGAATGTTAATATGAAGAAAGCCACATTTAGATCTTTTTAACTCTCTTTTCATACTTCATTTCAGATGAGGTAAATATTTTCAAATGAATATTTTACCTATCTTTATTGAGAGATGAGAGTTTATACATTGTTGGAGTTATAGAGAAATTAAATAATACCAAGGTTGGCATGTTTAATTATGAGACAGTTTTATTCTTTCATGTACAGATAAGAACACTAATGAAAACAGCATTTGCAGTTTTTCTGTAATAGGTAAAACTTAGGCAACTGGGGATTTGGGGAGATAGATGGATCAGACAGACAGATGGATGGATGGACTTTACTCTGTTGAAAATGAGACTAATATTATTTCGCCAGAAAAGTTCCATTTGTAATATAAACTTAATAGTACCCACTTTCAGGGTGTTTTAGAAGAACAAATGTGACAATGATATAAACTGTGTAACTCAACATCTGGTTTTGTAAAGTTAAGTATTATTTATTATGATCATCTTCATTTTCCTCTAATTCTGAAGCAAGTTTCAAAGTTGCTTATCAAAGCTTCTTTTCTAACATGCCTATTTTAACCAACTTTGCATATATGTCATTTGTAAAGTACTTTCCATATTCTGCCTCATTGATTCCTGTTGTATCCCTGGGAGATACAAGAATGACTGGACACAAGAATAGGCCTGGGAAGAGATGTTCAACATCATTTTTTTATCAAGAAAATGCAAATCAAATTGCACTGGGTTACCTCTTACATCTCCTAAAATAAGTATAATAAAAAGGCAGTTTCAAATGAGATTACGGAGAAATTGGAGTCCCTGTACATTGCTGATATGAATGTAGAATGGTATATCTTCTCTGGTCGAAGTCTTGCTCTTCCTCAGATATTTCACACAGTTAGCATTTTATGTAGTAATTCCACTCCTAGTATCCATCCCCAAAAGTAAAAATATATGTCCACACAAAGACACATACAAGAATTTCAATGGTATTATCCGTAGTAGCTCTGAAGGAGTAATAGCACGTGTGCATCAAGTGATGACTGAACAAACAAAACAGTGTATTCATACAATGGAATATTACCCAACCAGAAGGTGGAAGGAAATGCTGGTGTATGCTAGAGCATGATAAATGTTGGAAGCAATATATTAAGTAGAAGAAGCCAGCATATGAAATGTCCAAAACAGGCACATTTATTTAAGGGAAAAAAGACATTAATAATTGCCTGCAACTGATGGCCTCTAGTAGGCACTTGACAAGCTAAGGTTGAGGATCCTTTCAAGCCCAGGAGTTTGACATGAGCCTGTGTAACATAATGAGAACTCTCTTTCAAAGCAAAACACACTGTTTCACATTTTATATAGGTAAACTTTGTGATATGTCTGAGTAATTAACTGAGTAATTAACAATTAGTCTTAGTTTTTTGCTAGAGATAAAATGGTCTCTTGCTATTGGCTTATAACACATATTGTTAATATGTATCAATAATCAACTTTTGAGAGGACTCTATAGACAGTGTCCTTGGTTTTGAAGTATTCTTCAGTTAACTGGACTGAATAGAAAAAAAAATTAATCTTTTTTATTTTGGTTGGTCCTGGGGCTTGAACTCTGGGCCTGGGCTCTGTCCCTCAGCTCTTCAGCTCAAGGCAAGTACTCTGCAACTTGAGTCACAACGCCTCTTCTGGTTTTCTGGTGGTTTATTGGAGATAAAGAGTTTCACAGACTTTCCTCCCCAGGCTGGCTTTAAACTGCAATCCTCAGATCTCAGCCTCCCAGAGTAGCTAGGATTACAAGCATGAGCCACCAGCGCTTGGCTTATGAAATGTTTTGAAGGGTATTTCATGTATGTTCCTGTTTCAGTTTAGTAAAGAAAACATAGTTTATGATCAATGATTCTTCCTAGCATTTTTTTCCCTGTGTATATGTATAAGGAGGGACAGATTTTGTAACTAAATAGGAGAATTGTGTAGCTAAAAGTTGAGATTCGGTTGCAAGCCTTTGTTTTTCAATGTCCGTATATTATGTGCCTCAAACTCAAACTGTAAGTTGGACATACTCTTTATCCCTCCATATTCTTGATCCTGTCCCTTTTTTTTTTTTTTTTTTTTTTTTGGTTGTGGGGCTTGGACTCTGGACACTGTCCTTCAGATCTTCAGCTCAAGGCTAGCGCTCTCCCACTTGAGCCACAGTGCCATTTCCTGTTTTCTGAGTGTTTCATTGGAGATAAGAGTCTCACGGACTTTCCTGTCAGGGCTGGCTTTGAACTGTGATCCTCAGAGCTCAGCCTACTGCATAGCTAGGGTTACAGGCACAAGCCACCAGCACCCGGCTTTTTTTTTTTTTTTAAGACAGTGTATAGCTCAAACTGGCTTTGAATTTATATCATTCTGATTCCTGTCTTTTTTTTTTTTTTAAAGCAAGATTACAAACCAGAATGCTTTAGGCATCCTGGTGTGAATTGCTGCTCAGCATCATCTTATCATGTTTAATTTTTCCCTTTCCTTCATCTGTAATCAACCATCAAGTTTTCACAGTTGTGCATCAATACTTTTGAAATCTGCTTCTTTTCATTCCCATTCGAACCACCCTTGTCCAAGTTATTGTTTCTTGGTAGAAATCCTCTATGCTTCTGACCAATCTCCTTATTTTCTCTTTTAACCAACTCCGATTTATTCTGTAAGTTCAACTAGTGAATTCCCACTGGCTTCCTAGTGTCTTCAGGATGAATTCCAAACTTGCTAACATCTTTAGTACCGCTTCTAGGGCCTACCTGATCTAGCCCTAGCTTGTCTATTGGACCACCTACTTCTGTCTTTCTTCAGTGTCCACATTGACTAGGTCATTGTCTTTGTTTTCTCAGCTGTGCCACACACTCTCTCTCACCTTTATGCCTTTGCATCTTGTGTTTCTTCCCTGTTGCCACACACTTTCCTCCATATCTACTTATCTCATTTTTAGTTCATGACTTTAGATATCCCTTCTTTGGATAGCTACTCTATTTCTCTATTGGTGAGACCCATTTGATGCCTCTCCTAGCATTTGCTTTCCCTGCTACAACATTTGTAGTTTATAACCATCTTTCTTCCTATGGAATGGGAATCCTAGGAAGGGAGATAATAGTTTGTATCTTCTTATTTATTGTTGTTGTATCTCTAGTACTTAGCCCTGCATCTGGCAGAGGAGATGTTTAATAAATTTCTGTTGAATAAATGAGCCTATTTCTGTCTACCTGAAATATCTTCTTCCCTACCTTCCTCAGTCAGTCTCACTTGGCAATTACCATCTATTAATAAATTAATAAATTCAGTAAACATTTATGGAGCTCCTTCTTCATTCCAGTCAGTAAGGATATAGTGATGAATTAAATCATCACATATCTCTGCCCTCCTGGAGTTAATCTTTTACTCATAGAGACAGATATTAAGAAGATAAATAAAGAAAATACACAGGGTGTGGAGGAAAATCCTGAGGGCAAATAAAGCAGGAAAGATAGAAAAAAGTGTGTCCAAATAGAGAGCTGTGATTTTCAACATGGTAGCCAGGCAAGTCTTCACTGAGATGTGACTTTTGAATAAAGACAGAATAAAGAAGAGAGAGAGTTACCTTCTTGATATCTAGAGGAAGGAGTTCCAGGCAGATAGTGGAAAAAGCCTTAAAGTATATACCAGAATGTTTAAGGAATAGAGAGGGGAACTAGAGGAAGGCTAAGAGATGAGATGGGAGAAGAAAATATTCTCTATTACTTGCCTTAATTTGATCCCTGGGCATCTTCCACGGTGTAAGATTGTTTCAGCATTAAGAGATATCAATTACCAGAGAAGGGCTTTGAAAGTTTCTCTTCTTAAATCAAGGGCCACAGAAGTGCCAACATAGCAAGGCTACAGTGCTGGTCAGGATTCAGTTGCTTCTTTGGGAATTGGAGCAACTTGACCCTGTGCTTTATTTCATTCGGTTGGGAAGGCAGTGAGGATGTGGCGCTGCTGTCATCATCCTCATATGTCGGGGTTTCTGCAGCTTACCTTTGTCTTTCTTTTGTTCTCTAGTTTGTTGTAGTTGATTTTCTGCTGCTTTCATAGAGTACCTGAAACTGGGTAAATAATCAATAGAACTTTCATGTGACTCATAGTTGTGGAAGATGGGCAGTCCAACGTGAAAGGGCTGTATGTGATGAAGGCCTTCTTGATGTTTCAATATGGCAGGTGAGTGGGGAGGAGGATGAGAATGAGCATGTGTGAACATACAAGAAGCCTAAAAGGATCCTTTCCATTAGGACCCCCCCTCCTGCAGCAACTAACCATTCTCCTGATAACAGATTAGTCTATTCCTGAGGGCCATGCCTACCAACTCCTTAAGTTCCCTCCTCCTGATGTTGTAACAGCTACAGAATTCAACATGAGTTTTTGAGGAAATATCCAAACCTTATCCATGTCCATGTAATGTAGGGACAACACCCTCCATTATGCCACTAGAGTTCTAGTATTTTAGACAAATTGCCGCTCTTAACTTGTTTTTCTGTCTCTATCTTTAGCTTTGGTGCAGAAAGTTGGCACCAATGAAGTTTTAGTTAATTATATGCTGTAGTTGGTTTGAGTGGGTTAGTTTGGGTTTGATCTACTTTGGTGTGCCAGCTTCACAGTTTTGTTGTAATATAAGATAGCTTTTCTGTTGTACTCATTACCTTGCTAATATAACTGTAACCCCTTTGTAGAGTATTTTTACAATAAAAATATATATTAAAAAAAGATGAGATGACTGGACTTGGTTTTCTGGCAACAGCCTGCCCGTCTCCGGTCCCCACATACTCCGGAAATACGGAAGTACCACCTTTAAGCAGAACTCCACTGTGGGTATACATCCCAAGACTCTCAGTTGTCTATACTTAGTAATAGCAGAAGCCGCTGCTCTGCCATGTTTTCCCTTCTGGTGATTCACTAACAGCAGCAAACTCTGTAGAAAGAGACTATAAATTGTAAATTGATACGAGGTAATAATTGGGAAAATGATCAGTCCATTTTCATTCCCCTCTGGGGAAGACACGTGTCAGGCATCACTAAAGCAGAAGGCAACGGAAGGATTTTTTTTTTCCAGCCAGCTTTCCGGCTTTAGTGCTGCAGTGCTTCCATCCTGATTAGAGAGGAGAGAAGCCAAATTCGGCAGGAGGCGGCCAGCAGACCTAGTATCTGCTTGCCACCTCTTGCTCCAAAAAGCCTTGCTGCAGAGAGTTGCCATGGCAGCAGGAGGCAATTTAATGGCAAAGGCTCAACTCCTGAGCAGTGCCGCTGTGCCCCAGCCATTCCCTCTGGCCTTCAACCCAAGAGGCTGGGTATATTACCAGAGCATCACCGTGCTGTGGCTGTTTTGCGTGCACATTGTCTAATGGAGTAGGGTGCACAATCCTTCCGATTCTAAGGATGGCTACCTCTTCTATCCTAAATGCTTTTTGGTGCATAGCTCTTTGATGTGAGATCTTATAGTCAACCTTATCAGATTATTTGCAGTCCCTTAAATATGCTCTTTCACGCCTCTGTGCTTTTAGGCATGCAGTTTCCCCTGCCTAGCTGCTCCCTTCCCCATCTGTCTGGAAAATTCCTACTCAATTTCATACTGCCTCTTCCTCTTAATGCTTCTGCTAGTTCCTTTTCCTCCTGCTGTCTCCACCTTACCATGAGTCACATCGTTTTGCAATGGCTTGTGTTTTTGCCTCTTGTTTTATAATCTGTAAATGACTTATATTCAAAAACTGTGTTTTGTAGATTTTGTATTTGTATTATTTACTCCTGGGGTAAACCTTTGTTAAATGAATGAAATGTTTTTTGTCATATCATCTTGTTACATCCTCTTCACTCAAGTGAGATTCCACAAAGAGGATGATGGCACTATCTCACCTACAGGGGGGCTGTGTCTGCTCTGGGAGTTAGCCAGCTGACCATCAATCTGTCACTACCCTCCATTGCATATCTCTCACTTTCCCATTTGAATTGGAAGGAGGAGCACTTGAGAGTTAGTCACCATTGGGTCAAGTTAGGCTAGTTACCCAGCTTCTAAATTAATTCCCATTACTCAAACTAGGATGTTGAGGACAGAGCCCAAGATGCTCAGGAACTTAAATACTTGGTAAATCTTATTCGTTTTATCATTGATGAAGGAAGTATAAGCAAAATAGATGTTTAAACTAGCTTTAACCCTTCTTGGGCATTATAAAATTGAATTTCATCTCCTTTGAGCATAGCTTTTAAAGTCACCTCTTTTTGTAGCCCCTGTCCCCTGACCTGAGCGTCTGTGATTTAGTGCCTCTCTCTTATTGCATTGTCCTGTTTTCCTCTTTGGTGCAGCTGTCCTCTTGCTTACTGTGTGAACAGAAAACTTTCCTTAGCCATCCTCCTTTTCCTGCCTCATGGACATAATTTGTTATTGTGTTTCAAAACTTTCAACTTCAACTGATTTTTATTTTTTTATTTTCCTGAAGTATTCAATTATCAGATGTATTTGCATGCCCTACTTGCTGGCCTCTGTAGTGCTTGTTTTGCAGTGTGGTCTAAGCATTTTTTCCCCCATTCTCATCTCAATTTTAAGTTCAAAGCTTGCACGGAGTGTTTTGCAAATGTGTTCTTTGTATTGTGTGATCATGCTGTGAGCATGTTGTATGTGCCAATGCCTGCAGGTGTCTAACTGTTCAATTTCTGGGCTATTTTTCTTTTACGGCTTCTCATCCTTTTTTCATTCCCACTTTTGGTATTTTATTCATTCTAGTTCTTCTAAAGGATGTGAAACTTAAACAAAGCTGTTTCCAAGTTATTAATAGGTCTGAGAAAAGTTCCACTGAGGACAGCAATGCAAAACTTGCTTCTAAGTTAGATATGGATTATTTATGACATCGGTTCTCTATCTTGGAAGGATAGGACTCAGAATCCAGAATGTATAATCAAAGTTGCCAGGGAAGCTTTTGCAAAATTCATGTGTCCCCTTTCTGTCCCCACCATTTGCCTTGGGGGTGGGAGATTGTTGAGAAACCTTCCTAAAATGTTCATTCTCGGGTTGAAAAACACTCATCCCCAGTCTTCAGTCAGTTAGTTACATTATAGCATTTCTCCCTTATCTTCAGGGTATGTCCTAAGACCTGTGTGCATACCTGGAGCCACAGACAGTTCTGAACTCTATATACATATTTTCCTATGAACACATACCTATGGTGAGCTTTATAAATTAGGCAAGTTAGATAGCACCAGTAACTCATACTTGTAATCCTAGTTACTCAGGAGGCTGAGATCTGAGATTGCAGTTTGAAAATTGCCCAGGCAAAAATGTTTGTGAGATTCCTATCTCCAGTTAGCCAACCAACAGCTGAAAACAGAGCTGTTGTTTAAGTGGGAGAGCACTAACCTTGAGCAAAAAGCCACATGAGAGCTCAAGGCCTTGATTTCATGGCCAAGTACTAGCTCGCACGTGTGTGTGCGCGCGCGCACACACACACACACACACACACATAAGTAATAGATTAAGAGCAACTAATTATGAAATAGAAAAAATTACAATACTATGCTGTAGTAAGGTATTTTAGTTGTATGAATTTTTTTAGTCTGGAGTTTTCCATTTAATATTTTTTGGCTTCAGTTTATCATAGGTAATAGAAGCTATCAATAAGAGAAAAGACAGTAATCCAGTCTGCCAATGTCATGTTTATTTAAGAATTGGTTATTTATTTTGTTGTCAGAGCATAAAATTATTATATTTTGGAAAATGAAATAAAAACTGGAATTAATGTAAGGATTTATTTATGTGTCTCAAGGAATTTTCAAATTAAGAGACAAATACTACAACTTCGGTGATTTATAAGTGTACTTAACAGTTATGACATAATTATGTACTCAGGCTGCCATAGATTGGATGAATTTCAGAATGCTCAAAGGAGAAAATGCAAATTTAATAACTGAATAGTAAAGTTATTAATAGTATTTGTAGGAAATATTTTAAGAATAAGCAGAATGGAAATGGGGGGGTGAAACTTAGAAAAACTATGTTTGAATTTTTTTTTTATTGTGAGAATACCATACAGAGGAGTTACAATTACATGGGCAAGATAACGAGTACATTTCTTATCAAGCATTGTTGCCTCCTCTTTGTTTCTCCTTCCCATCCCTTCCCATACACCCTCCCCTCCCCACACCTGATTTGAATTTGTTTTTTGACACAAACTAACTCTCTTGGACCAGTGGTTATTTCTATGGGACCTCAGTTTTATTGTCTGTACAATGGGAATGATCTCTATCTTAAGATTTGTTGTGAGGATTTAACAGAGTGTGAGAGGACCCAATATCTGATTATCTAAGAAGTGTCAACAGAGCTGCATATGTGACTCTAGATTGCACACATCTGTGACTGTATGTGGAGAGAATTGAATCTAGTGTCTTACATTGTGGGTGGAGGGAAATTATGGAGTATGAACGTGTGTTTGTATGTTTGTGAGCACACATTTCTGAAAATATCATTGAAAATTATACTTGGGTTTTATTTCTTAGGGATTTCCCAAAACCATATGCACAAGCTTAAAAAGTGTGGAGTTTATTTGGTGTGCATATAGTCATGGTGGAATTCTTCCCACCCTCCTATTTTCTTTTTGATGGGCCTGTTTTGGAGGCTACTTAATTTTATCAAGACTAATCACCTAACAGTTGCAAACACTCCTATGTACATTTTTCCTTCCAAAGGAAAACTAACTATTAGTTAAAGTATGTTTTTATGCCCCCGAGTATTAGTCAAAGTATTACGTTTTTATGCCCATATCCAAAAGTGCTTTATTATCAAATGTGAAATTTTTAGACAAATCATTTAATAATATGAATCACTGAGTATATATTACGTCAAGTGCTTTGTGTACCTCATCAATAACTTTAAAGCAAAATATAAAATAAATGGTATGCAGTTCGATGAATAAGGAAATTGAATCTAAATCAGAGACCTACTGAGAAAGAGAACTAGAAACCAGCATCAGTGGCACATGCCTGTAATCTCAGCTGCTTGGGAGGTTGAAGTAGGAAGATTTCAAGTTTGTGGTTAATCAGATATTGTCTCAAAGAGAGATAGCATGGTATAAGTTGCTGCCAAATAACTAGTAAAATCATAGGAATGTGTCTTAAGGTATAAAATAAACCCAGCAGGGGGTGCTCTGGGTATTCGAGAAGGTAGAAGCCTTCAGGACAATGACCTACTTCCAAATGGTTGTCATTAATCTAGCCGAGGATCAACGGTAAAGCCCTTAAAACCTGTGGCTTTCTTTCCTTTTCCCCAAGCCTGTTTTATTTTTTTAATTTTTAAAAAATTTTCCCCTGTCATGTGATTTCTCCGTATTTCTCAGCTCCTCTTCTCCAGCCCAGTTCACCGCCCAGTTCCCACCCCAAATGCACCACATTGTGAGGATTAAATGAGTAATATCTGTGGAAGTTTAGTGCCTGATACCTAGAAAATAGCTAATAAGCGTTGGTTACTATTATATTCATTGTCAGCATTAATAGTAGTGTTAGTAGTGGTATGCCGTAGTGATTAATCCAAAGGTTTTCTGACATCCTTCTCAAGGACCTGATTGTTCCCTGTCCAAATCTGGTTTTGAGCAGTTCATTGCATTGGGTTCCAGGACATTTGGAAGGGAATTAAGGGGATGCTTGCTTCCATCATTCAAAGATTCCCAGAAACAGTTCTCCCTGTCCATATTACCTCCTTGGCATCAGCCTTGGAAACTGCCCACTCTCAAGTCACAGCCTTTTTGTCTGGCTTCTTCCTATTATCTGTGTGGAGCATTAATGGTTTGGGATTGACAGTAAACCTTTTGTGGGGGTTGGGGAGGCGTGATTATACTCTAGCTTATATCTGCCTGTCCCACTGTATGCTTCCTCCCTACTTCATCTGCAAAGGCCTCTCTAGTACCCTCCCCCTTCTCTTGTGTACTTTTTGATTTTCTTTTGTCTATTCCAGAACATGTATTGACTTTACCTTTTGCTTTTTAGGTTCTTTTCCCCACCAAATATTTATATTTGTTTATATTGTGGAAAAGGGTGTTAACAGATTTACGAGTTTGTAAAAGTTACTTGGAACCAGGGTTGGAGGACCTTGACTTATGTAGTGTTTGGGTTTTTTTTCCCTCCCACTTCCTTCTTTGACTTGCAGTTAGTTATCTCATCTAAAGGTGTTCAGCATTCACTTTCTTATTGAGCCCATGATAGAATCTGCAATCATTGTCATCTCTTCAAGCTTACTGTGTTAAAACTCTCTATTACACAGGTGATTTCTAGCTAATCTCTGCTCTTTAAAAAAGTAAAGATACAGAGGGGATAATTTAAGATTTAGGGGTTACTTTATCTTACACATCTTTTATAAGTAGTTTTTTGTTGCAGTCGTTATTATTCAGAAGTAATCTTCATGTTTTTCTAGAAAGTGGGAATTCTAGAAAGTAAATGAAAGAAAATAAATTTAACACCCAGAAATGACTGAAGTATAGTTATATTTTTTATACTTATCACTTCCATATAATTAATTAATATATAATACATTATATTTATGAGTTCATTTAGTAATTATACATTCATATAATTAGAGTATATAATTTATATAAAAACTGTAATTCATGCTAGATATTGTGTTAATTTTTTGGTATAAATTTGACAAAACAAACTAGAAAAAATCATTTCTCATAATAAAACATGCCTGTGCGGGGCTGGGAATGTGGCTTAGTGGTAGAGTGCTTGCCTAGCATGCATGTGGCCCTGGGTTCGACTCCTCAGTACCATATGAACAGAAAAAGCCATAAGTGGTATTGTGGCTCAAGCAGTAGAGTACTAACCTTGAGCAAAAGAAGCTCAAGGACAGTGCCCAGGCCCTGAGTCTAAGCCCCAGGACTGGCAAAAATAAAAATAAAAAACAAAAAAAAATGTATGTGCAAATTATAAAAATATAGATATTAGAAAAGTTGATTATGAAAACATGGAGTCCTTCAATTATGCCGTTATCACTGTTAATATTTACAAGTAGTTACTTTCTACAAGTTTACACCTGATTAGATTTATCAAGTATTTATTGTGAAAGCATACCAAGGAGATGTTCTTTGCTTCTAGGCTTAGTCAAATATATGGTGAATCAGAATGTGTTTTGCCAAATAATATCTCAGTTTTTCTCTCTATGCTTTAGGTATGTGTTCTTTTTGGATCCTTGTAATCTGGACTTGATAAACCGGAAGATCAAGTCTGTAGCACTCTGTGTAGCAGCATGTCCAAGACAAGAATTGAAAACCTTGAGTGATGTCCAGAAGTTTGCAGAGATAAATGGTGAGATTCTAGGCCATTCAAACCTACACTCAACCATTCCCACTGTTAAATATTAACTATGTGTATTCTAGCATAAATTTGTTCTAGTATTTTATATGTCACCAAAGAACCTTTAAAAGAAGTGATTTTATATTTCCTAATTTAAAAATACTAGAATCAAACTAGGGAGCTTGTTTAAACTCTGGATTCTACAGAAATAGTGCTGTGCATTCAGAATGCACAGCACTATTTCTCCTGCTACTCAGAAGCTGAGGCAGGAGAATCACTTGAAATGAGTTCGGGAAGCCTTTGCAGCATACCAATATTTCATCTCAAAGAGAAGAAGAAAAATAATACTGCCACAGGCACCTGTGGCTCACACCTGCATTCCTAGCTACTCGGAGGCTAAGATATGAGGATTGTGGATTAAAGCCAACCTGGACTGGAAAGACTCTTATCTGTAATTAATCACCAAGAAGCAAGAAGTAGAGGTATGTCTCAAATGACAGAGCTCTGGCCTTCAGAAAACAAAACAAAACTCAGGGAGAGCCCCCAGGCCTTGGTGCAACCCCTAAGATGGGAACAACAAAAAGGAGTATTTCGCACCTTTACTCACAGAGCAAAACAAAATAAAGTGGCTGGATTTCTGCATCCCTCCAAAGAAGCTTTGACTGAGTATGTTTCTGGGCTCTAGATATTTACCTTTTTTTTTCTTAATATGTCAGGTGATTTTAAAATAGCCTATTGAAAGCTGGACATCTGTGGCTCATGCCTGTACTATAATCCTAGCTACTCAGGAGGCTGAGAGCTGAGGATGGCGGTTCAAAGCCAGCCCAGGCAGGAAAGTCTGTGAGACTCTCTCCAATTAACCACCAGAAAACCGGAAGTAGTGCTGCGGCTCAAGTGGTAGAGCACTCACCTGGAGCTGAAGAGCTGAGGGACAGCGCCCAGGCCCAGAGTTCAAGCCCCACAACTGACCAAAAATAATAAAATAAAAATAATATATATAGCCTATTGAATATTTTTGTTTTGTTTTTGTTTTGAGACAAGGTCTTGCTTTGGAGCTTAGGCTAGCCTTAAATTCTTTATCTTTTTTTTTTGGGGGGGGGGTCCAGTCGTGGGGCCTAAACTCTGGGCCTGGGCGCTGTCCCTCAGCTCTTCAGCTCAAGGCTAGCGCTCTACCACTTGAGCCACAGTGCCACTTCCAGGTTTTTTCTTTTTGCTTATGTGGTGCTGAGGAATCGAACCCAGGGCCTCATGCATGCAAGGCAAGCACTCTACCACTGAGCCACCTTCCCAGCCCCTCTTTATCTTTTCTTACCTCAGCCTCCTGAATTATTGAGATTGCAAGTGTATACCACCACACCTAGCTGCACTTTCCTGTCCAGGTTGGCTTTGAGCCACAGTCCTCATATCTCAGCCTCCAGAGTAGCTAGGAATGCAGGTGTGAGCCACAGATGCCTGGCAGTATTTTTTTTTCTCTCTCTTTGAGATGTAGTATGGAATGCTGCAAGGGCTGTCAAGTGATTCTCCTGCATCAGCTTCTGAGTGGCTGAGACTATGAATGCGCAGCACTATTTCTATAGAATCCAGAATAGGTGCGGAATATTTAGGAATTAGTCTATGCTATGTGAAATGTGCTGGGGGTTTTTTTGTTGTTGTTGTTGTTCCCCTCTTGCCTCTTAAAATGGTGTGTGTCTGTGTGTGTGAAATTTTTAAAGTTTGGGGGAAATATACCAAAGTAGAATAAAAATTCCATCATCAGCCATTTTCAATGTGTTGGTTGTTTATAATTTTGGGTTGTGCTTTCTAAAATGACTATTAAGGCATGACTGTTTATCTAAAAGTAGTGTTGAGAAACTCTGAAGTTCATTGTGTTAGAATTAGCTGAGAAAGTGGGCAGAGGCAGTTTCCTGAAGTCTAGCCCTGATCTTTTGAGATTCTCATATCTGACTTTTATCCTGAAATACATATTTTGCCTCAGCTTCTCTTCAGAGAGGGTCCTCATGTGGATGGTATGTCATGCCCATTCTTTGGAACTTCCTTGAAGTTTTATATTTTGTGTTTAGGACACCCAGGCCTGCCTCTGTCCTGCCCAAATGCAAGACTAATTCTGATTTCTAGGGATCTCTACCAGGTATAAGGTCTAGCTTTGTGTAGGAAACAGCCCAGGAACGTCTCTGCACACACCAGCATGGCCCTAGTCTTTCAGGTGGGATACTGGTCTGACAGCAGAAATGAGAGTACCATTCCGTGTCCTCAGCATGAGGAGTAGAGAGGGCATGGGTTAATGTAGCACTGGATTTCAATTATGATTCTATCATTGACTGGTCCTTTGATAAGAGGTAAAAGGTAAAGTTTTTCTGAACCTAGATTTCCTTATCAAAAAAAAAGTACATGGAAAAATAATACTTTTTCACAGTTTATGAGGATTGAATGAGATGTTGCATGAAGAATTCTGGGCATGTGGTGGCATTGAAGGAAGAGGTGCTGACTACTGCTCAATGTTGTGTTTTCTCTTCCCACATGATACCGCTATGTGTGCCTTACTAAGCTTTATTCTAGAGTTATCAGATTCATGAGGTTCCATAAGGAGAGATGAGTTGTTCTTTTGAAGTATTTCCAAAATCTTAGGCATGCCTGGTAGGTGATTTCGCTGAATGGTTAAGAGTATAGGCTGTGGACACTGGGCACTGGTGGCTCACACCTGAAATCCAAGCTGTACAGGAGGCTGAGATTTGAAGACCATAGTTCAAAGCCAACCCAGGCAGGAAAGTCCATGAGACTTGTATTTCCAAATAACTGCTAGAAAGCCAGAAGTAGAGGTGTCATCCAAATGATAAGAGCGCCAGCCTGGAGCAAAAAAGCTAAACGTCGGCTTCCAGGCCTGAGTCCCTGCCCCTGCACCAACACAAAAAGTTAAAAAAAAAAAAAGTGACTTGTTCAGACAAAATGTAGCTCCTTCTTCTTTAATAACCCTGAGCAAATTATTTGCCCTGTCCATGCCTCATTTTTCCCCATCTATGATAAAGGGATAATGTTTTATCTGATATTCCTCATGAAAATGGTTATCACAGGCAATATACGAGAAATGCTTATCATGGTGTCTGAGAAAGGATACATTTTTTAAAATGACGTTAGCTGCTACTATTATACCAGTATTGTACAATTGGCTTCCTACCTCCAATCTCTCTCTCCATCGCCTTTAGGATATAGCTGCCATATGGGTGTTCCCTGAGTTTTTAGTCAACATTAATTTGTTGCTGAGAAATAATTGGTAATGAATAAAAAGTGTCTATATGATCTGGAGGGCCAGTTTAGAGCTAGTTCCTTGTCCGCTCTGTTGCAGCTACCTTCCCCTGGGCACACTTTGTTTCAAGGCTAGAAGCTTTCTAAATGAATGTAATTCTGTGTGATCTACTCAGGTTTGCTTCAAGAAGTCCCTGCATGTGGCTTTTATAGCTTTTTATATCGCCTAATGTCTTGTAAAAATGATATGATTGACAAGTATTAATCAATAAACATTATTTCAGAAAACAGATTTCTTAAATTGGTGCCCAGCTACAAAAGCACTTTCAGGTTTTGGAGTCAGCTGTATACAAAGTAAGTCAATAAGATAGGTATTTAAAAAAAAATTAATGCAGTGTCAAGAAACACAACAATAGCTGTGTGTGATGGTGCAAGCCTGTAATCCAAGCCCTCTAAAGGCTGAAGAAGAAAGATGAGTTCTAGGCTAGCTTGGGCTATATAGTAAGACCCTATTTGGGGGATGGAGGGAGGAAAGAAGCATACACAGATACTAGAGCAAGAAATAACTTTAAAAGGCAAATCGAAAAGTCAAATTCTAAATGGAGAGGAAGCGTTTAGTATAAAGGCCTAACAATACCTTTTTTTCCCCCCTAACCCAGCACTCTCTCCCCCTCCCCCCGCCTCCTCCCCCACCTCTGCTTCTCTCACTTTTCTTCTTTTTTAAAAAAATTGATATTAGGTGATTGCATAAATTTCACATATTTCACAGTATTTTGGAATAATGATACTTGGTTAAAGTCGCAAACACATTTTAACCTTCACAACCTTTTTGAAAGCAACCATAAGTTGAAATTTCTGAGTTTCTTAAAAGAATCTATGAGGATCTGTGGACTGGTGACTTAAAACAGGGCTTGGTCGGATGTAATTCCAGTCGTAATTTTTTTTGTCCTCTTTTTGCACTTAGCACACATACCTTTTGGCTTTTATAACATCCTTATTATCGTCCTAAGCACACATTGACTAGGAAGGAACAGATAAATCTTTACTCCATCTATGTCCAATGGTAAAGTATTTCTGCTGTGAAATACAGACTTCTCCAGAGAGAAGTCTCTTGCAGAGATGATTCAGGATTGGGAGGGAATTTTTCAAATCTATAAAACAGAATGATTAGAAGACATGAAAGAGCCTGCACCTCAGAGCTAAAGTCATTAAACTCAGAGGACAACACAGAAAAGCTTCATAGCACTAGATTTTATAATAATTTCTTGAGTGGCATCAAATGACACCAAAAATAAAACATTTAAAATTTGAATCATATCAGAATTAAAACTTTTTCTTCACTCAAGGAGGACAAAATCAACAGAGCAGAAAAAAAAATCAAGCAATGGACTTGGAAAAATGCAAGTCATTCTCTCTCATGGTATTAGTATTCAGATCCTGGGACACTTCATCATTAAAAAAGAAAATCTCAAAGTGGTGGTGAGGCTGTAGAGAAACTGGAACCCTAACCTATTGTTGTGGGAATGTGAAAGAGTGCATGTTCCTTTAAAAGTTGAAAATAGCATGGTGCTTCACACCTGTCATCTTAGCTACTCAGGGCTCAAGATCACAGAAGTCAGTTGAGGCAGAAAAGTCCATGTGACTCCATCTCCAATTAACCAACAAAATGCCACACTGGAAGTGTGGTTCAAGTAGTAGAGCACCAGCCATGTACAAGAAAGCCATTAGAGGGCCCAAGGCCCTGAGTTTAATTTAAACCCTGTTCCCAGCACACAGGGAAAAAGAAAAAAGAAAATAAAACTGACATATGATCTGGCAATCCCATTTCTGAATATATATACAAAAGATTTGAAGACAGGATCTGAAGAAATATTTGCACATCCATGTTCACATCAGCATTATTCACCACAACCAGGAGTCAAATGCAGTATAAATGTCTATGGGCAGATTAATAATGTACCTGGGGTCCAGTGATTAAAGCCTGTAATTTTAGCTACTCAGGAGGCTGACATCTGAGGATCATGGTTTGAAGCCAGTCCAGGCATTAAAGTCCCTGTGAGACTCTTATCTCCAATTAACTAATAAAAAAAACCCAGAAGTGGTGCTGTGGCTTAAAGTGGTAGAGTACTAGCCTTGAGCAAAAAGAGGGCAGGGACAGTGCCCAGGCACTGGGTTGAGGCCCCATGACTGACAAAAAAAAAAAAAATTAAGAAAATAAAGATAATGTAATATATACAAACTGTTAAAAGTACATTATTTAGCTTAAAAAATAGAATGAATCTCAGTAACCTACTACATTATGCATGGAACTTGAGGACATTGCACTAAGCAACATAAACCGTTTATAAAAAGGCAAAACTAGAGTTCCACATATATGAAGTGCATTGAGGAGTTAATAGAGACAAACAGTTGGATGGGAGTAAGAAGGGGAAATTAGGAGGGTAAGTGGGGAGTTATTGTTCAATATTGAGTTACAGTTTTGTAAGATGAAGAATTCTGGAGATGGAAGGTAGTGACAGTCTGCAACAGTGTGAGTGTATTTAATTACTGAACTGTACACTTACAAATAAGTAAGATCGACAGTCTTATGTGTGTTTTATATTTTAAAGTGTTCGTAAAGCAGAGGATCTTGAGTGATGGAGTAACTTTTTAAATGCTAATTCTAAATCTTAAAGAACAGGGTAAAATAATAAGTTTCTTACAAGAGTGAAAAGATAATATAAATTATTTTCAAAGAATTTTAAGTGTGCATGACATTTGAAATACTTTTCAGCACTTACAACCATTCATTCACATGAACTTTCGTTATTTTAGAAATTATTTAAAGTTTTATAGGGGGAAACTCTTTGGTTCTATAGCAGTGTTCATATGAACTATATTTATTAGGGAAATAAAAGATTCCCTGGAATCTTTGTTTTTTAGATAGAAAAGGGAAGGGTTTTTTCTTGGATACTTAAAGAGTTTGTGGAGAGTCCTTGACAAACATGTCTGACTAGAATAGAGAGTTCGGAGGAAGTACGTGGAAATTAGATTAACTTGTAAACAGGCTGTCTTACAAAGAGCTTTGAAGGCAGGCAGGAGAATTTAGATGAACAAAAAAGCATACATTCTAATATGTGAATCAGGTGGTAGGTATACAAAGGTTCATTTTATTCTTATAGTTCATAATTCACATGACATGAAAATCATAAGGCTAACAAAGAAGGCAATTTTAAAATGACATTCAAAAAATTAGTTTCCAAATATACAGACTGAGTACCAAACTTATTGTCCATTCTTTATCATCTTTTTGCAGTCTTGTATGAATATTCTGGGGGCAGGCATCTACTCTGTTCATCTCTGAATATCTGTACCCTAACGTAGGAACTCAGTACTAAACATCCAACGATGGGTTTGATTTCTCTATCTATCTCTATTGCCGCTTAATAATTTCTCATTCTTTCCTCACACTTTAACCTCAATTCTGTATCCATGTGAGTTTCCACAGGCAGGTAAACTGTTTAGCTTCAATCTCACTAGAACTGCTGTGAAATCAGTTCTTTTATTAATTTCTAAATAATTCATCTGGTTCATTTATCTCTCTTATACAGCTTCTCCCAGTGATCAATCATACATTTTCTTCTCCCAAGCCCTCCTGTGCATTCTCTTCCCTAACCTTATGCCCTACAGAGAAAATTGAATTGATCCGGTATGAGCATCTGTAAGAGTTCTTATTTTTAGCAGGACATGAATTCCATCCTCCTCCTGCCATCTTTCTCTCTAAGTTTTTTTGAACAGATTTTTTTCCTGCTCTATTGTCATTATTTTTTTTAATTTAATTTTATTTTATTTGTGAACATACTGTACAGAGGGGTTACAATTACATGGGCAGGATAATGCGTACATTTCTTACCAAGCATTGCATCCTCCTCCTTTGTTTACCCTTCACATCCCTTCCCAGCCTCCCCCTCCCCCCCAGTCCCAATCCTTCTCCTTCCTCCCCCTTCCCCCCCCCCCACACCGACGTTGTAAAGCTCGTTTTGGACATGACAACTTGTACTTCTCATTGTTGCAACAGGTCCACCTGTATCCTTAAACAACTGGTTTTTCCCCATCTCCTCCACAAGTTATACTGACATCAAATATAGTGAAAGCAGGGGTTATACTGTGGGGGAGGGACATACAAAGCAACAAAGAGATAATCTTATAAATTTGTTAGAAACACATGCATGAAAGAAAAAAACATTAAAATACATATCTAAGGGTTCATTTTCCTAACATCACATTATCTGACCTTTTCCGCTTGACTCATACATATGCTAGATATTGCATATTAGGGAAACCATGGGCCCTATGTTTCTTTGGGCCTGGCTTACTTCACTTAATATAATTTTTTCCAAGTCTTTCCATTTCCTAACAAATGGGGCAATGTCATTCTTTCTGATGGAGGCATAGAATTCCATTGTGTATATATACCATTGTCGTTATTTTTGAAAACACAAGAAATGCATACAAGGTAGGGAGGTCGAGAATGCATTTCTACCTCAGTCCAAACTCACCATGACAGGTGGCAAAGGAAGGGAAGACCGCCTGCTCAGACACTTCTCCTTTCTCTTCCCAGGAACTATTTCATTCTCCTCCCCAGGGTTGAGCATGGTCATCTGAATATTCGCAGGTAACAAAAGCCCAGGGTCTGACTTCAGCATACCTTTCATTGATGCCTACTCAGTGCCAGATGTTTTGCATATCATTTTGTTATCTGAATTCTATCCCGCAGTTTCTAAATGTGCCTCACGTGTGCTTTACAGGCGAGGTAAATGTCCTCAGCTGGGGCTGATATTTCACATCATTTTTATTCCTTTCCATTACTCTTACAAAATTACTTTATTATACATGTATACTCTTTTGTCTTCCCTAATATGATGGTGAACTGTGGCAGAAATCTCACTTGCATCCCATTTATGCCATATGAAAAAGCACTGCCATTTAAAAGCGTTTCTTTAGTCACTATATTCTGCATAATTCTGAGAGGTTGATGATCTACGGTTTGGATCATTGCCACATCATGAGTGAAGCTGTACAGCTTGTGCTTTCTTAATGATTATTGTTTTGCCATTTAAAGTTTTGACAAATCATGTGATCCTTGCAGATAAAAAAGTACTACTCACGAATACTAATTTGTCTTTTGATTATCATTATCTAGTTGTTAGGTTAAGAGTCAGTATCAATAGATGATCAGTATATTCCCAATTCAGTCACTAACTCTGTAACTTAAACCAAAAAATTAGTCTGGATTTTATCCTGTCACAATCAATCGAAAGGTTGGACTTTATAACATTTTAAATCAACAAAATGATCAACTCTAGCAACTGATTTTATTGTGCTCAAGTTAGAGACCAGCAAGGATGCTTGGTTTAAAAAGGAAAAAATGCTCACATTTGCTAATACAAGTTAAAGTAATCATTGAATAAATAATTGGTGCACATTGAGTATGTGCCATAGATACAAAGTACCGTCTCTCCCTTTATGGAGCTTGCAGTAGTCAGATTTCTCCGTGCTGATTACCTAGTGCAAATCTCACATATAGTTCAAGTTAATTCACTTAACAAAATTTAATCGTGTGCCTAATATATGCTACTGATGTTTGACAGGTGATGTCACATACCCCTGGTGGCTAATTTTTTTCAATAGGTACTTTTAGGAAATTGCAAATACAACCATACTTTTCATGTTGCTAGAAATTCAGATGGGAAAAATGTCTTTCTTTCTTCCAGCACATAAATATACAGCAGTTTCCTAACTAGAGAAAAAAAGTTAAAGTCATTATACTTCACAAGGAAGTAGAACTGGTTTTTCATGGAGAAAACTGTTTTGCATTGAGACATTTTTTCTGCTCATTCATTGCAAGTTTCTAAAATCATATTTTGAGGGTCTATTTTCACTTAATTTTAATGTATCATACAAATATTATTTGATGGTAAATTAATACAATTTTAAGGCAAAAAAGAGAATAGCTTTCAACCTATCAACTGTTTTGTATCTTTAAGTTATTTTGTGTTTTGGTCCATTGATATCCAAGTATGTTTATAAGCAAGCTTTTGCTTGCCTAAGAGTATTTGTCAATATCTCAAGACCTTTTGATTGCCATCACCAGGAGAAACTCCTGGAACCTAGAAGGTAGAGACAAAGGATGCCCTGTGTAACCAAGGATGTCATGTGATACAAAGTTGACAAATACTCTTTTAAATAGTGTATTTCATTATTTGTGAGAAGTAGATGAATATTGTATAACAAACATGTTATTACTAAACTATCAGAGATTAACAACTGGTCTTTTATTCAACAGGAAGCTTTGGGTGCCCCTGTGTACTAGAGGGGACTCAGGATAGCATACAAACTGGGTTCTCAGAGCACACCAAGAGAAATGATAGATTAAATAAAGATACAAAAAAATGCTGTTTTATAACAGAGCCAAATGTCAAATAGTTTTATGCTTTTTGATGTTGTTGTATGCTTTTGCTTGAAATATTCTGTTCTATTTTTTTCTTTTTGTCAGTCCTGGCAAGCTTGAACTCAGCACCTGGACATTGTTCCTGAGCTTTGTTGCTCAAGGCTACCACTCTACCACACCATCTGAGCCACATTTTGCTGGTTAACTGGAAATAAGAATCTCACAGACCTTCTTGTTTGGGCTAGCTTTGAACCAGGATCCTTAGATTTCAGCCTTCTGAGTAGCTAGGATTACAGGATGAGCCACTGATGCCCAGCTCTGTTTTTGTTTTGTTTTAGCACATTGTAGAACATGTGCTTTCTCGGTAATTTTTGTATGGAAGCTTACTATTTCCTAAATACACTCTTAAGTACAGTGGCTTAAAGTAAAAAATTTTATTTGTAAATATGCCAGTGATTTCCCTGCAAGACCTCAGAAACCTAACTTAATTTTTTTTCAGTGTATAACTTTTGGAGGGTAGTGATGGAATGAACTCTTAGGGGAGTTGATATAACTGATATTGAGTTAAATAATAAATAATTAAATATTATAAGACATTTGAAAAATTGTAGTAGTTAAACATTCTGGGTGCTGTAGCAACCATTTACTGTGATAAATGTTTGTATACCCAACTTAGTTTTCCTAAGATTGCTCATTTTGATAGCCTTTGAATAACATTGACTGAATTGCTTGGACTGCCTCTGATAAGCTTTAGATAAGCTTTTGGTTTGCGTTTTTTACTTTTTATTACTCAAATATATTTTTTTTACCTGCTTTCGTGTTTGAATGAAAACTGAAAGTTTTACTCTTTTTTTATGTCCAAACATCTTATGCTCAGTATTGTTTATTCTAACACCATTAAAATGCTAATTTTAAAATGTCCACTGAAAATATATTCACTAATAAATATGAAAAGAAAAACAACAATGAAAAAAATTGCCATTGCAGTGTTAGTGTTTTTTATTGAGCCTCTTCTGCCCATCAGTTTTTTGAGCAGAAAGCATTGTATATGTAAAGTTTCTTAGGATTGTTGCTACTAATGCATTGTGGAGATCTTTTCCCTTTAATCTATTTAGTACAGGATCTATTTAGTACTGGCCTGTGTCCCAGAAGACCATCAGAGATAAGGCTATTATCCCTCCATTGAGTATTACCCTGGGAAAGTATACAATTCCACCCTGTTACACCTGCTGACCTCCTTTCTTTAAATAAAGGAAGGGCTAGGCTAAAGATTGTGTTCACTGAATTCAGATGAAGTCATGTGTTGAGCCACACTTACACAAAGTGCTTTAGTTAGTGTTTTTTTGTGCAAATTGATTCCAGCTTGGACACTGAAGGAAATCCAATGACAATTCAGATCAAGAAGTTGACAGTCACGTTGGCCGCTCTGCTGTTATTGGCACAGTTGCTTTACTTTTCCATCTGCAATCCTAAAATAAGTCTTCCAGCTGTTTTAGAATTTCTTTCAAATATGTGCTTGTTGTTGCTGTTAAGTTCTGTCAAAAATTACTGTAAATAGAACTTAGTGACATTATTTTCAAACATGAGAGATAATAATTTTAGAAGAGAGAAATACTATTCATGCTTAAGTTTCTTTCTGGTTTTGTTTTGTTTTCCTGTGCTGGGGATCAACCCCAGAGCCTCAAGCCTACTAGGCAAGTGCTGTGCCACTTAGCCACATCCCCAGTCCACATGCTTAATTTTTAAAACATTTCACTCAAATGGAAAAGAGCAGTCAAAAATAATTTTTAAATTACTCTCCTATTGAATTTATCAAAAGATGTGAAAGCTTGGAGAAAGCTACCATGAAACTTTCCAGTATGTCTTTAGAAATCTTTTTGCCTTGTTGTCACTTTAAGTATCATTGTTTAAAATATATGCTTTCTATATTTATGTAAATATGTTATTATGGCCCTCATTATTTAAACACCCACAAGTGGTTTGCTAGTTTCAGAGAATATTGTTGAATTAAATGGTTGTTTACGGCTTTCCAAAAATTAGTTGGATCGATCAAGCAAGATACAAATGAAATAAATTCACTGCTAATTTTGTTGTCCTGTAGTCACCTCCCTTTCTTTCTGATGATCACATGACTTTCCCACACTTAATTCAGTGTCATGGTCTATCACTGTAGCCACCTATTGTGTTCTTGGAGGTACACTGTAGAAGTCTGTTATCAATATAAAAATGCAAAGCTCTTCTATTTGTATGTGATACTAAAATATTTGTCCAGTTTAGAAATCTGGAAGTAATTTCAGCTAAATGTATAAACAGTTCATGTGATAGTGCATTAGATGACTCTACAAAATGAGAGCCAAGTCTAGTTCTCCTCGCTTTTACTGCAGCTACTACTATATAGTGATGTCCTCAATACTGAGTAGCTATGAACAGGTCTGCAACATAATACACACTAGACTGTGTCTATTTGAATTTTCAATGTTACTTAAATCTGTATAGCCATATAATCAGAAAAATAGACCAATCTAAGGCTGAATTTATTGTTGCTATTTTTGTTTTCTTTTTGTCTTGTTCGTTCATTTATCTGTCTTTGAGAGAGTAAGGGGAGCACAAAAATGGTGGGATAGAGGGTGAACAAACGCAGCATTGGTACTCACTAGACATTTTGTTGAAAATGAACTATACAACTTCTAGGAAGGGATGGGAAGGAAAATTGAGAGAAAGCTAGGGAAGGGATGGCATTGTTCAGAAAGAAATGTACTCTTTATCTGATTTATGTAACTAACCCCTCTATACATCACCTTTATGATAACAATAAAAATGCATGAAAGGAAAAATAAAGTATCTTCCCATTTTAAAAAACACTTTGAAAAGTGAGGATCAGTTTTGTCAATATTTTAGTTGGTTTGTAGTTGAGTGTTCCTTGTTTTCAAATAAGAAGTAACATATTATGTGAATGTATGTGCTGTAATATTTAATAATGGAAAGTGCAGGGATGAGAGAATGTACAGTGGACCATTGGCTTTGTAGTCAGAGACATGGAGCCAAATCCCAGCTCAGCTTCCTAGGTCTCTGTTCTCAGACAGGTTGTTTACCTTAACTCTTAGCTTCCATTTCCTCCTGCAATATAGATGTAATAATGCCTGCCTTATGAAAGCATAGTAAGTGATTTACACATCCATGCCTTTTTGCATGGAACCCGACATATGGCAGATACTCAATAAAAATCATTCTGGTACTTTATTGTAATGAACATTATCAATAAAATATGTGTACATAAAATTCAGATTCTTATGAGTTCTATAATGCTTGCAAGGTGAATATGTTAGCCTGAACATCTAAAACTGAAGAGAACTGCTAAGAGACTGCTCTCTTCTACCTGCTAACATTTAACTTTCCTTTTAACAGGCTCAGCACTATGTAGCTACAACCTGAAGCCTTCTGAGTATACTACATCTTCAAAATCTTCTGTTCTTTGCCCCAAACTACCAGTTCCAGCGAGGTAAATTTTATTGCAAAGTTGTTGACTTGTGACTTTTGTTCATGTAGGCAAATATTATACTGTACGTGTTAGTTTGAGAAAATAGTCACTTGATGAATGCTATTGCCCAAACCCAGTATTTCTGCTTTACATTTAAAGTAGGAATGGACATATGTGCTTTTTAATCTTTTAAAAAATGCATGTGCAAACAACTTTTTCTTATTCAGATAGTTTAAATTTCTTCTAAGAGCTTTTCCATCCCTTAGTTTGCAAGTATACAATAGTGCTGAACCATTGTCAAATCTGCAACAAACTTAGTCTGAGATATCCCTTAGTTTTTCTGCTCAAGGTTAGCACTCTACCACTTGAGCCACAGTTTCACTTCCCACTTTTTGGTGGTTCATTGGAGATAAGAGTGTCATGGATTATTCTGCCTGAGCTGGCTTCAAATTGCTATATCTTCAGATCTCATTCAGCCTCCTGAGTAGCTAGAATTACAGATATGAGCCACTGGCACTCATCCCTAAAGCTCTTTTGATGTTGATCTAAGTAGTTCTTACTGGGATTATGTTTTACATTTTACTCTGTAAACTTAAAAAGTATGGCAAATATTATTCTCTGTAGATTGTTTGAAGTTATTTCTTTAGGTATATTCTCTATTTTAAGCTGCATGCCATATCTAAAGTCTTATTCAGTAAATATTTATTAAGTATTGACTGCATGTAATAGATAGAAATATTTTTGGAAGGCTATTACAGTAGTAATAAAGTTAACTTTACAATTATAAATAGATTTTTAAAAAATATGAATCCCTAGTACTTTAGACTATATCCTAAGAATTGCATATATGTGTACATATATATGCATGTATTTATACATGTGTATACACACATATGACCTTTGGAGCATGCTTGATCTTAAGTGCTGTAGTATGTATTGCTAACTATAACATGAGAACACTTCTGGAAAGCTGAACCTCAGCTAGTTTTATTATATCTCAATATATTATAGTGAGTTACTAAGTAAAAATTTTTGAGATTTGAAAACATGAAAGTAGATCATGTCTACTTTTTTTAGGAGTACTTATGGCTATAGCTTGTGCTTTATTAACTTGGAACTGGAGATTTTCTTTGAGAAAGGCAGAAAAGGATATATCAGTTAAATTCATTTCCAGCTCTTTGAATCTTGTCATTTCTGGAAATCAAATTTAAAGTCTATAGACATAAAAGAATGATTTTAAAAGATACTCAGTAAGAAGGACGTAAAAATAGACCTAAAAATTATGGCCTTACACCACCAGTTGTGGAGGAGTCTACATTCATGAGTGTGAAGAACTTCAGGGAGGCTACAACAATAAAGCAAAGGAGGTCCTTCCTTTGAATATAGCATTGGAGAAAATATATTGTTAGAAAAGCAAGAAAAAGGTAGGTGCCAATTGCTCGCATTCACAATCATACCTACTTGGGAAGTGGCGATTGGGAAGATTGTAGTTTGAGTTTGGCCTAGGTATAAAGTTCATAAAACCCCATCACAACAATAGGTTGATGTCTGTTACCAGAGCTATAACAGGAAGTATAAATTTGGAGAATTTCCATCGAAGTTGGGCCTAGGCAAAAAGTGAGACCCTGTCTCAAAAAAGACTAGAAGCAATGTTCAAGTGGTAGAGCACCTGCCTAGCAAGCATGAAGGCCTGAGTTCAAATCCCAGTACTGCAAAAACTAACAAGAACAAGCAAAACTGTATATGCTTATCTACCAAACTGTTAAAGTTTGTTTTAGATATATACTTCAAATGTACAGTTATTCTTTCGAAAGCTAAAAATATATTATGAAAGAATAAATTAAAAAGCTGGATGTGAGGATAAGGTTGCTCTACTCCTGTGTTATTGTGGGTGGTAGTATTGGTGATGAAAGGTTGGTTTTCTTCAGAATGCGTCTTGACTACCTGTATATCAAATATGTGTACTCACCATACACATACATATACACCCTCACCCTGCATCCTCCTCATTAAAAGACAAAGCATAGGATTAGGGTCCTAAGTTTGATGAACAGACATCACTTCTGACAAAGTCATCTTCTACTCACTAAAATAAAATGCTGAATTTTTCCAAATCCACTCTTGTGTTTAAGCAGTACCTACAGGTTCTTATGTTTTACCTATTTTAGAACCTCCCAGTCTAAATACTTTACCATTTTTGTCTGAACTAAACCTATTGGAAAGAGGAGAAACAGTTAATGGAAGGAAGACCAATTCATATCTGGTAAAGAACAAAATGAGTAGTATTTGGAAAACAAAGTTAAAAGATAAGAGAACAAAATTTGCCTAAAAAATTGTAATAATAATAATATTAAAAACTTGACACTGCCCATTCCACATATAATATTGGGTCGAGCTTTCCAAAGATGAGGCCCTTGTCCTGAAACTCTCTGTCTGTCTGTCTGTCTATCTATCTATCTATCTATCATCTATTTGTCTATCTACCTACCTAGCTAGCTATTTACAGTATTGAGGTTTGAACTTGGGCTTTTGCAAGTGGTCTATCACTTGATCTAACCTCCCCCCCACCCTGCCCCCTGCCCAGCCCTGGTTGCTTTCTTTCTTTCTAGATAGGGTTTCCTAATTTCTTCCTCTGGGCTAATCTTGAACTGTGACTCTCTCGTCTCCGCTTCCAGAGTAGCTGGGATTATTGATGGAGGCAAGGGTACCCCATATCTGGCCCTTGCTAAACTTTTTTTTTATACCAGAAGTTCAGCATTAGGCCAAAATGATGCAGCCATGTGCTCTTCAACATCTTTTTCACCTTCTTTCCCCCTTGAAGCATCTTAATAGGACAGAGGAATATGAGCATGTACTTTGAATCTAGAAATCCTCATGTGTAAAACAATGGGTTGTTCATACTTACAGGTTTGTTTCAAGACTTAAGAAGATAATATATGTTAAATATCCATTATTATTCTTGCTACTTAGGAGGTACATATTTCGCAACTTCTAGAATCTTTCCCTTTGATCCAACCTTCCTGTTTACCCAGAGACCTGCAGCTGAAACCATTGCCTATTAGAGAAGCAATTAAATTAACTTACAGTAAAACATGAATGATACATAATAGCCAAATGCTTACTATTCCTAAGAGCACTTAAAAGCAAAGCTACAGAAAGGGAATACTGTATCCATATTCAGAACTGTTTTTTAATGAAAGGTCCAGCATGGTAGCAAAATATAGAGTATCTAACCTGAGTACTGTAGCTAGAGAATCTGTTTCTAACATACAAATGGGTTACAGAAATTCAGTTTATCATTTATCTGGAGTCCCGTGGGTGCTAGCAGATTTGCTAGGTGCTAGGAAATAAGTAGAGGAATCAAGGGTAAGTTAACACAAATAATATTCTGTATGCTAGCCAGCACAGTAAGGCTCTTACGTTATATATATCTCCCATTTAACCTTGTTAGAACATGTATACCTATTGCCCCTAATTCAAGGATGAGGAGATGGGAGATGAGAAGGGATAAGTTATCCAAGGCCACACAACTAATTGTTGTGCAAATGAATATGAATCCAGGATCTTGTCAGCTCTGTATCACAGTTAGGGTGGGGGGCTGAGGGGAGGCAGAAACTTGAGGTCAGCCTCAGGAAAAAGTTTGTGAGACTTTGTTTCAACCAAGGACTGGATGCAGTAGCATGTTCCTGTTATTCCAGCCAGGGGGGTACACAGTGGTTGAGTGTGGCATAACATGCTCTCCCCAGTGATGAGAGAAAATGTAAGTAGAATCGAAGCACAGGCCAGCACAGGCACAAAACAAACCCCTACATTACTAGTGTTAAAAAGGGGCTGGAGGCATGGCTTAAGTAGTAGAGCACCTGCCTAGTGAGTCAAGGCCCCAAAGTCAGTCTCTAATACTTAAAAATTAAAGAAGAGTAAAAAATAATTGCAGTGTATGGAACAACTCTAGCTTTCCATTAGTCTTTGGTCTTCTGAACTTATTTATTCCTGATTTTCATATGCTGCAGAGATGTTGCTGTAAACCATTATTGATTCCCTGCCTCCACACACCCCCAATCTCTTTTTGCCAGTCTTGGGGCTTGAACTCTGGGCCTGGGTGCTGTCCCTGAGCTCCTTTTGCTCAAGGCAAGCACTCTACCACTTGAGCCACAACACTACTTCTGGCTTTTTCTTTTTTTAAAATTGTAGATAAGAGACTTTCATGCCTGAATTGGCATCAAACTGCTCTCTTCAGATCTCAGCCTCCTGAGTAGCTAAGATTCCAGGCATGAGCCACTGGCGCCCAGCTGATATTCTTTCTTAATTAATTCTTTTAATCACAGATCATTAGTAGTTGTTTCTTCTTAACTTTAGGTTCTTAAGCAATTGTATGAGACATAGACCTTAGGTCCTAAAATAATTATATGAGACAGAGAAGGCAGAAGCCTTCTCTTGTGAAGGCTTATGGACAAGGGACATTAGGCATTGTTTGTCGTTATACTGTAGGGAGCTCTTTCACAATAATAATCTGGACTTAAAGGCAAATAGGCAATACATTGGCCAGGGTAGCATACAATTTGCCAATGAGTAACTAATTTTATTTTAATCTTTAAAAGTCTCATTATGAATTCATTTTGTTCTCATTGGCTAATGTTTCAATAATGTGAAACAGGATTAGCTCCTAATGGAACCATATTGACTAATTCAAGCTTCACTATTGTGTGGGCTTTGAAAGGTAGAAAAGCTCACTGTAAATAGAATATTTTATGCTGTCTTCATAATTAAGAAGCACAGACTGTGTCATTAAGATTAGATGCTTAAAGTAGAAATGATCTCATATACTAGTTCTCCTATGTTCAGAGCTATATGGAATTAGCAAATTAATCTTAAATTCATTACATCAAAATGAGATTTAAATGGTGAAATGTACAAGCCATTTCATTGCCATGATTGTGTGTGTGTGTGTGTGTGTGTGCGTGTGCGTGTGTGTAAGAAAATACATTGAAGGACTGGGAAATGTAGCCCCATGTCAGAGTTCTGTGCTCAGATTGACTGGCCCTCAGTTCCAATTGCCAGCAGCCCCTAAAATAGTAATAAGTAAAAGGTAATTCAGGCAAAAAAAAAAAAAAACTCATGTGAGACATAGTTTATAAACAAGGGAATGTAGCACTCTTCACTTCAAAGCTAAGTATTTCATTTCATTTCTGAATATGCTCAATATTGTCTCTTATTTGCCTTCGATTTCTGTTATTTTTATAACCAAGAGCAGAATTTGTCTATCAGTTGAACAGTACAGTTGATTGGCTTGTGCTAACTTTATACCTTTTAATGTAGCACTGTCTTTAAAGGAAAAAAAAAACAAAACAAAAAAATGGACATAGTTTGAATTGTAAAGTAAGAAGATGGTTCTTTGAAGAACACTTATGAAACCGTGCTTCCCATTTGCCCAAGTGTGTCTTAGACAGTATGAACAATGACTTGAAAGAATAAATTCTAAGCAGATATTACCCAGTCATTTCTCCTAAATAGAAATGAAGCATTAGAAATTAATGGAAATGCAATCCTTTCTTTCAAATCAACTTGGAAGAGGAAAACACTGAAAATGCTTGTTTTCATGTTCCTTTGTAATTTGAAGTCACTGGCTTCTTGGTGAGCTCTTGGAGGATGGTGGGTGATAGTAAGTCTGAAGAGACTTACCCAGACTCACCCAGTATCATTCTTATCCTTGAAGCTAACAGGTGGAAAAACAGCTAGACAGTGGACAGGCAGCTATACAGTATTAGGAGAATTTGGGGCCCTTTATCAATATCTTCTAGAAAAGGACAGTAAGTGAACAGGGCCAAGAAAATAACCTAAGTTCAAGATTTCAGTATTGACCTTACCCTCTTTGCAAGAAAAAGTGTTCTGTAATTTAACACGCTCTTATATCATTTAGGGATAAAGTTTTTGGTCACCCTTTTATATCATTTAGGGATACAACTTTTGGTCATATAAATAAGAAAAAAGAAAACAGTTCCCTTAAGGTGGAATTTCATTTTCAAGGCAAATAAGGCAAGTGAGGTTAGCAGAGAGTATGTCAGAGACAATAGGGTAAAGTGTAGAGAGGATGAAGATGTAGATATATACATAGTTATGGAGCCACAAGGATTTTAGTTTTGAAGATAGCCAGGCTTCACTTAAAAGTGTTCTGCAGAGCCAGACATAGTGTTGCACACCTGCAATTTCAGCTACTGCAGAGGCAGAGATCAGCATAATTGTGGTTTGAGGCAAGCCCAGTCCCCAAAAAAATGTCAGTGAGTCTCCATTTCAACTGAAAAACTTGGAATAAAATTTCATAACTTAATGAAAATTCTAGCTGCACGGAACATAAGGAGGAGGATTATAGTCTAAAGCTCCCCCTGGGTAAAAAATACAAAATCCTATCCAGAAATAAAGCAAAAACAAACAACAACAAAACTAAAAGCAAGAAAGAATTAGGCTCATAGCTCAATCAAGCATGAGGCAAGCCATGAATTCAGGACTACAGTATCAACCACTCACACCACACCAAAAACAAAAGTTAACATCCTTTTACATCATTAGTGATGCAACTTTTAATAAAAAATTACTTTTATGCCTATAATTATGAGTAATTCAAGAACCACTCATAATGCCCTCCCTCCCTGTGGTTTTTAATTAAGATGCCAGATCTTTGGCATTAGCTTTCACTAACACATTTTGATGATAAACATAAATGCACAGCCAGGAATCATTTTTAATGAATATCCACATCATATTGCTACAGCATCATTTTTGGATACATTTTACTGAAGCATCACTAAGGTAAGGCATTATTTTGTATTATAAAGTACAGCAGCACAGAAGAGATTGTTTATTTTTGTTACCATTGCTACTTATTAACTAACATTTAATGGATAGTCAATACATAGTTCACTGTTCTTATTTGAAAAATATAGTTGAAGAAGGCAACCAAGACAGCAGTTTTGCTTTAAGTCATGCAGAGTTGTTTTGCTGAGATTTAGACACCTTGGAATTTGGTGACCAGTCTCTAATCTTTTCTACTAACTGGACCTAAATAAAATATCAGTCAAAAATAAGGATACACTAAGATCATTCCAGAGACATATATTATGTTAGAACTGCTGCTCTTAATCCTGTGCACAGCTCTGATGTTATGAGCACATGTTAAGATGGCCAGATTTTAACTTAATTCACCTACATGTACAATTACACATGGACCTACTTAGGAACTCACCTAGAAGCATAGCAAATCACTCCTGAAGGCAACTTCTTCATGGTCCTGGGTTTAAAATTCTCTCATTGATTAGATGTGCATTCCTCTCAGAATTCTAAGTTAGAATTACAAATTACAAATCAACTTTTATATGACAACGCATTCACAGTGATGTTCCTTCACAAATCAAAACTATAGTCCATGGAAGCCTGATAAGTTATGTTAAACAATTACATAGTAGTTATTTCCCCTCTTTTTTTGTGTGTGCCAGTCCTGGGATTTGAACTCAGGGCCTATGTACTATCCCTGAGCTTTAAAGCTCAAGGCTAGCACTCTATCACTTAAGCCACAGCCCCACTTCTAGCTTTTTGGGTGATTAATTGAAAATAAGAGTCTCATAGACCCTGTAATCCTCATATCTCAGCCTCCTGTGTAGCTAGGATTGCATGAGTCTCTGGCACCTAGCTATTTTCCCTGTATTTGTGAGCACTTATAACCTTGGATTATTAGTAGCATAAAAGAAAGGAAAATAGCCCAGAACAAGTATGGGTTTGTTTTTTTTTAACATTTTTAATATTCTATTGATTGTTCCCATTCTTATATGTGATTTCTTTTTTCTTTTCTTTTCTTTTCTTTTCTTTTCTTTTTTTTTGTGTGTGTGGTGCTGGGGATGGAACCCAGGACCTTATTATACATGCTAGACAAGCATCGTGCCTCTTAGCCACATCCTCAGCCATTTTTAATCAAAGATCTCCTCCTCCTCTTCCTCCTTCACCTTCTTTTCCTCCTGTTCCTCTTCTTCCTCATCATCACCATCATCACATTAAAAATCATTTTCCCTGTGTATTACTACATTTTAAGTATTTCCATACATTAGTACTCATGGCCCATTGTCCTAAGTAACTGCACATGTCTGTATGTTACCATCTTGGCATGATGGTGTATATGGGAGGTATTAAGCTTGTACCTAAATAGCCTTATTAATCTAAGGTTTTGTATGCTGATTTGTTAGAGGAAACATTCTATTCATAGTGGCACATTTCATGGAAAAGCATGCGTGTTTTTTACTTTAAACTTGCTTATGGCAAAAATTTGTTTTCAGTTCAAAGAAGTATATGTTCTTAAGCTTTGTCATCTGCTCTTTGCCTGCAGAAGTGCAGGCTGGGGTTTTGGTTGATTTCATTTCTGGTAGTTTTGTGTGTGTGTGTGTGTGTGTGTGTGTGTGTGTGTGCGTGCGTGCGTGCGTGCGTGCGTGCGTGTGTGTGTGTGTGTGTGTACATGTACATGTGTATTTCTTTTCAGAAGGGGAGGGTATAATGTCTTCTGTTGGAAAATGCACTCCACCCTCCCTGATAAAGCTTGTGGTAAGATTTGCATCACTGACTAAAATAGTCATCTTCGTAGCATTAAACACACAGCTCTGAGCTCCCATAAAGACATCTGGAGGGTGGAGTGTATTGCGGCCATATTCACCTTTCATTTGTGTGTTTGATGTGGCATTTATATTAAGTAGGAGTAATTTTTTTTCTGATTTTTTTTTTCTTGTGTCACCAGTGCACCTATTCCATTCTTCCATCGCTGTGCTCCTGTGAACATTTCCTGCTATGCCAAGTTTGCAGAGGCCCTGATCACCTTTGTCAGTGACAATAGTGTCTTACACAGGCTGATTAGTGGAGTAATGACCAGCAAAGAAATTATATTGGGACTTTGCTTGTTATCACTAGGTAATTGTTTTTTTCATTATTAGCTATTGCATAGTACTGCAGTAGAAGACTGTTCTTTTAGCCAACTGGGATACTTGTAAAATGTTTAATTTCCCATAGCTTACATAATTGTTTTAGATTATATATTGTTAAAATATGCACATAGAAGTATGTAAATACATCCGAAACCTATTTCCCTTCTTTTTTCTTTCATTGAGAAAACTAGTGTTTTCCCGAACTTGGGTTACTAAGTCAATTATTACCTTTAATATGCCAGCAGGAGTCTTCTTTCAATGAATCAACAACTCCTTGTTTTTTTAAGATACAATTCCAAAAGTTATATATACTTATAAAAGAGACCTCATATTCTTTTATTTATTTTTATTTAAGAACATAGATTTCTGATACATTACTTTTAAATTTTGTAATTTCCTTTTTATTGCCATAGTTCACAATATCACTGTCTTGCTGGAAAAATAAGTAATCTCCACTTGTTAGCTATTGAATTTTCTGGTCAGTAAATAAATAATATGTAGAATCAAACAAACAAACCTTTTGAGATGAAAACTCCATGTTATTATTCTAGAATTATATGAAGGCATATTCAAATTTATAAATATTCTTAGTTGGGAGGAGAAAACTAATAAGAAATTAGTAACTTTTATTCTATAAGTAAATTTAGTAATAATTTCTGTTAACCAAAATTATAGTCATTGAGAATATACAAGCTGTATTTCCATCTTTCCTGTCATTAGAGAGTATTTTCTTTTTGCTTAGGTAGTACTTGACTCAATTGAAATAAAGCTGTCCATATGAAAATCTAAATCTGTGATATTTGAAGGGCTCCCATCTGTTTTTCGTTCCTGTACATTTATTCCAAAAGTGAGTACTTTAATAATATTCCTAGACACAGATCCTAACCACTTATTTGGCTTTGCAAATGGCCCAAGAAATTTGATTATTAGCCTTTTTATAAAAATTACTTGGTTTCTGAAATAGTTGGATGCTGTGGCCAAAATTAAAAACTAAACCTTCAAAATAGTGATAATTGCTGTATGCTGGTGGCTACTCAGGAGGCTGAGACCTGGAAGATGGTAGTTTAAAGCCAGCCTGGGCAGGGGGGGACAAACATCTAAGAGGCTATCTTCAATTAACTATCAAAATGCTACTCTAGAGGCATGGCTCTGGTAGAGTGCCAGCCGAGAGCAAGAATGCCAAGTGAGCACAATGCCCTGAATTCAGGCTTCAGTACTGGCAAATAAAATAAAATGAGGTAGTAATACTGTGAATTCATTGGAATTTCATATTCTCATTAGAATGATTTTCATTTGAGATTTAAGATTCTGGCATAAGGTCAAGTGTGGTGGGGTATACCTGCTGTAGGAGAGGTGAAGGCAGAAAGATCAGTATTCAAAGCTTGCTGGGCCAAAACCTCAAGACCCTATCTGAATAATATCTAAAAGCAGGATAGAAGCAGGTAGAGTGGTAGAGCACTTGCAAGTACTGCCTTCCCCACAAGAAAGAGAATGTAGCTTAAGCCCAAAATATTTTTGTTCATTTGCTTGTGAAATGGACCTTTAGAGTCATTTTGTAGATTATGATGTCAAAAATATAATTCCAATGCAAAGGTAAAATCTCCTCTTTTTTGAGAATTTTATTCAATGACTAACATATTAGGACTAAGTTTGGAACTGGTAAAGGGGTTGGTTAAGTAACTTAAACTAAGTGTTGCTTATTTTTGAGGAAAGACTTCAGTCAGTAAGGAAATTGTTCAAGGGATTTTGGCTTTAGTGGCTTCAGGATATAATCCTGTAGTGCCAGAACTCCCTTGGAGTTCTCTAGCTTAAGAAAAAAAATGTCCAATAAAGATAAAATGCCATCTAGTTTATCCATTAACCATCAAAGAAATTGATCTACAGATTACTCAAGATAGTGTAGCACTAATTAAACTGATCGCTGTCTACATGTGATGATTTTTCTTGTCACCAACATGACATGTCATTGTCTCTACTTTGTGTACTGGCATGTGTGTGTGTTTGCATGTCTGATGTCTTCCCTGTGGTGAATCCACAACAGTTTTGTCTGTTTTTCAATCACCATGTACATTTGCATGTCTTCTTTTCTATACTGTAGGAGCCCACAGATAGATGCCTTTGGTTTCAAGATGCTGTTTAAGTGGTACAAGTGGCAAAATCCAACTGCAAGAGCAGTCACTTTTCTTTCCTAAGATGTAGTTTACAAGCTAGTCAATAGCCACAAAGTATTATTTTCTTGGGAAAAAGAACAATTGAAAAGATTGCTCATAATATTTTCCTGTTTTCAAATGAAATTCTACTTGTTCTCTATTTATCTTCCCTACAGTTCTATCCATGATTTTGATGGTGATAATCAGGTATATATCAAGAGTCCTTGTGTGGATCTTAACTATTCTGGTCATACTGGGTTCACTTGGTAAGTCATTTGTTTATCTTATCCTGTGTTACCCTGTCTTATCCTGTGTATATATCTGCCTCACTGAATTCCATAACAAATAGTTACACATGAAGAAGAGAAATTGAAATTTTTCAAATGCTGTTAACTTTTGCTTGAAGAGTGCTTATTTTTGCCTTATGAATTTCATAGGTATATTTCCCCCTCCTCATTTCTGCCTGGTTATTAGCAGGTGGAGTCTAGACCTTTTCCCCTTGCATGTGTAAATGAATATACATTATTTAGTTTAAATCTTAGTACTAATTTTTCTTCCTTTTATCTCTTAACTTCCTTCCCCTCACTCTCACTTTTCAGCCCTAGTTAAAGAAATCACAAGTTACATATTCAGATTATTAAAGTTAAAATATTATTCTCAGAAGTGGAGGTGTAGCTCAAGTGGGAAAGTACCCCAGTCTTGAGCAAAAGAGCCAAACAAGAAGCACAGGAGCCTAGAGTTCAAGCCCCAGCACCAGCATGCAAACATACATGCACGTGTGCACATACACACACACACACACACACAACATATATATAAGCACACACATACAAAACACATATAAACACACACATACACACATATGTACATTTTCACATACGATATATTTTACTGTTTACCTTTTTCAACTCTATTTTTGGTTTGTTGTTTGTTTTTGTATCTAGTATCATTTGTGTTCCAGTGGATTTTTTTCTGTGGTCCATGTTCATTTTTTCAACTATAATTTTCTGAACTACCATTTCAGTATATTCATCATTTTTAGTTACATTCAGAAAGAGCTCTTTAGTTCATTTTCACCATTGTCACTTTCCCCACCATCAATTCTTTATCTGACTATGCATGAGCATCTACATTTGTTATTTCACCTTCAGTGTATATAGATACACCTGTGGTTCTCAGCCATTTTATCATCTCAGTTTATAGCCTACTATGTAGCTGTGTTTAGATGGATAGTTTTTATAATAACTCTAGACTTGAATCACAGCTCTGCTGCTTACTACATGTGATTTTTCACACATTACTTAACTTTCCTATATTTCATTTTTATCATTTGCAGAATTAATAATACTCATTTAAACATGTTGTAGTTAGGTTGAACTGTAAAGGGATGATCACTGGTCTTAGCACAAATTCAGATGTTTAATACATGAACAGAGTACTTCTTAATGTCATCATCATCTCATTTTCCTTGAAATTTTATATTGTCCCATAATTTTGTAATTCAGCTTGTCAAGAACATATTTTTTTAGTGTATAAGTAGTTTTCCAAACAATATTCCTGTAATTAAGATTCCAAAAAGGAAGAACTATTTCTCATAGACTGGGGTTGTTTTGATTTCATATATATATATATATATATATATATATATTTGTTTAAAAAAACTGTACAGAGGGGTTACAGTTACATGAGTAAGGTAATGAGTACATTTCCTGTTGAGCATTGTTACCCCCTCCTTTGTTTTTCCTCTACCATCCCTTCCCTCCTCACTTCCCCAGCTTCCCCCCCCCCACACACAAACAAGTTATAAAGTTTGTTTTCAGCATAGTGTCTTGTACATCTCATTTTACAATGAGTTAACCTGTATCCTTGTTTCAGCATTTTGTTATTTCATTTCCCCTCCCCAAATTAGAAAAATGTATATACAAGATTCAGGGCACCAGAATCAAATACAGGGGTTATACCATGGGGGAAGGACAGACAAAAGAAACGAAAAAAAAAATCACATAGTACATTAAAAATAACAGGGACAAAGATAAAACTTCTTGTGTCCTTATCTTGGAGTTCATTTCGCTTCACATCATCTTATATGGTCATATGTACATAGGTTTTGACCTTTTCTGCTTGTCTGGTAAAATTATCCTAGACGTATACTAGTTATTGCAAATAAGGGAAACCATGGGACCTATGTTTCTTTGGGTCTGGCTTACTTCACTTAATATAATTTTTTCCAGGTCTTTCCATTTCCTAACAAATTGGACAGTGTCATTCTTTTTGATGGAGACATAGAATTCACACACACACACACACACACACACACACACACCCCACATTTTCTTAATTTCTTTAACTCATCATCAGTAGAAGATAAGTTCATGCTTAGTATTTTCCAACAGATAGGATATGGACTTGACCTTTGACTTATTCATTCTTTACATGAATACATGGTAGTCAGGTTGATGTACATAGATCTTAGCCCAAGTTTTTATCTTCCAGGCATTTATCTTATCCAGTTTATATTCTAAATCTATTCTGAATCTTCTTCCTTACTATAGTCTACAAAACTTTACAACGTGGTCTGGGCCACAGCTACACATTTCCTGCTTCCCTCATTGCTCACTGCTGTAGCCACAAAAATGATCTCTGTTACCCACATACTAAGTGGGATCCCATCTCAGATGCCAACCCTTTGCCTGAACACTTTCCTGGGTAGTTTCACTAGATTTCTCTTATTATTTTTTCTCTGACATGAGGCCTCGCTGTCAAAGTTACATATAACTGGTTATACCTTCCAAAATTAAGCCATATGCTTCTTGCTGGATTTTTTTTTTTGTCCTTAGATTTAATGTACAACATATTCCACTACCACCACCACTACCACCACCACCCTCGCCCCATTACTACATGATTAGTGAGAATGGGAAATTGGGGGATTGGGAATTCCTTACTGGCTACCAATTCCTTTCAGAGGTATCTTTATTATTTATTTTTTTATTTTTATTTTTTGTGTCTGTCCTGGGTCCCAGGAATTATCCCTGAGTTCTTTTTTTAATTTTCTAGCTAGCACTCTATCCATTGAGCTACAGTTCCATTTCCAGCTTTTTGGGTAATTAAAGATAAGAGCTTCATGGGCTTTCCTGTCTCAGCTGGTTTCTAATTATGATTCTCAAATCTCAGCCTCCTAAGCAGTTAGGATTATAGGCATGAACCACCAGCACCTGGCATATCTGTTTTTCTTGGCTCTCTATCATGTTCAGAACCAATGATAAATACATTTAAATATGTTACTGTCTTTTCCATGAAACACTTAACAAATCTTTCAGTATATCAAATTAAGTGCTTCCGGTAAAAGATGATGGAGAGAGGACTAGTTGGCATGCCTCCTTACACTGCCAAAATAGTTAAATATCCATCCCTCACAGGGAAATGGATGTTATGGTCTCAGCTTCGTGGTGTAGGGTGAGTCTAGCAAATTGAGCATGTATGCTGCGTACTTGTTTGTACAACTATTTGCAAAACTGAAACATTTATTTTTTTTGTCTCCAGGTGGCACAGGTGTACTATGGTGGCTATATGCAAAGCAAAGGAGGTCACCCAAAGAAGCAATTATTCCTGAGCAGCTTCAGATAGCTGAAGACAATCTTCGAGCTCTCCTGATCTATGCCATTTCAGCTACAGTGTTCACTGTGAGTACAGCTCAGATGTCTTTTGGTTCTGTGGTTTTTTTTTTTTTTTTGCAGAAGATGATTGATGGACTGAAACTCACCTGTAGCTTTGCATTCCAATCCTGATTTCCACTAGATAAAATGTCTCCTACTGTGTTATAGTGCCACTAAATGTCTGTTGCAGGCTTCTCTACTTGATATGAATGCTTTGAACTCAAAAAGGTGCTTTACACTTGAGTCATAGCCCTGCCCTTTTTTAGTTAATTGTTGGATAGGGTTTCACTTTTTTTTTTTTTTAACCTGGGCTGGTTTTGGATCATCTCTGCCTACCTAGGAATATAAGCATATACTACCAAATCTAGCTTATTTGTTGAGATATAGTCTTGCTAACCTTTTTTCCTAGACTGGCCTTGAACCACATTTCTGTAGATTTCATGCTCCCAAGAAGATAGGATTATCAGCATGTGCCACTGTATCTCTGCTCTTTGAGACGTGTTCAGCTAGAATAGTTACATTATCTCATTTGCTAATAAAAACATATTTCCTTTTGTCAAAGATGACATAATTAATTTTTAAAACAATTCTCCTTACTGTAGAATAGTATAGTAAGAAATATAATCATTCCATTTGTTCTTTCACTAGTTATTTTCCCAGATGTATCTGTGTGTATGTGTGTGCGCACACATGTGTGCCACTACTAGAGCTGAAACACCAGGCCCTGGCACTGTTGATGAGCTATTTTGCTCAAGGCTAGTGTTCTACCTCTTGAGCCATGCCTTTACTTTATGGCTTTTGTGGTTAATTGTAAGTAAATGTCTCATGAACTTTGCTGCCTGAACTGGCTTAGAACTGTGATCCTCAGATCTTGGCCTCCTGAATAGCTAGGAATACAGGCAAGAACTCAAATATGTCTCTTAACAATATGTATTTATCAATAATATATAGATATAATATCCAATATTTAGGTATTATATAGTAAAATTACTAATTAAAGTTTTTCACCATTTGCTGTTTCTGCTTCTATTGCTTAGAAGAGTAGCCAGACCCTTGCCTTGTCTTCTTTCCGTTCAGGTTATCTTGTTCCTGATAATGCTGGTCATGCGCAAACGTGTTGCTCTCACCATTGCCTTGTTCCATGTGGCTGGCAAGGTCTTCATCCACCTGCCACTGCTCGTCTTCCAGCCTTTCTGGACCTTCTTTGCTCTTGTCTTGTTCTGGGCCTACTGGATCATGACGCTACTTTTTCTTGGTACTACCGGTAAGAAAAGTTGCTTCTTTCTCTTAGTGATAAAGCCAATTTCCCACTCAAATATTTTAAAACTTCAGAGAGAGCTGAGGGTATGCCTTAATACAATAGCCCTCTTGTTTTGATCCACAACACACACACACACACACACACACACACACACAAAACACCAGAGAAAGATAATTATGCATACATTTGTTGAAGGTCCAATATCTGTCTAATCTAGCAGTAGTACCAGCTCTTTAATAATAAGAACTCCTTGTTTTTCATAGCACCCAAGCAATGTAAGTCTAGATCAGGTAGGCCAAGACTGCTCCCTAGTTTTGAGATGGTCATGGATTGCATTCTCTGCTGAGTCAGGCATTGGGATTCATTCTGAAATGAACTGAAAAATGCAGAGCCTCTCTAGTGTTGCTTCTAAGACCATTTAATAGACCAGGAACAATTTTCATCTTTGAATTTTCTAATTTGGAAATATTCTGAACCTAGCTAGAGCTCCTGAAGATGATTTGGTCCAGCTTTCTATCACACTATCACAGGTTAAGTCTACATAGAATTAATCGTGAGGAGTCATGTAAGCATAGTAAACTTTATGTGGCTTTCCTCTGTCCATTTAGTACATATTCACCAAACAAGATGTTAATTTCTGTACCTAGCTAGTAGTTTAGATCTGTGATTAATGGATAAGAAATAGCCCTTAAAAATCTTTAAATGTTGAAAAATGTATGCCTAATTATCAAAAATGTAATAAAGCTTATATTAGTAGAGCAACTTTTCAAAGTTTGAAAAGACCAAATGTGCACTTATACAAGTGCACAAGCTCTTTAGTGATTGTGGGTTTTGTCCATTAGTGAAATAGCAACAAGAAATTTGTGGTTTGAGAGTAGATATCTACTGTTGGAAATTAAACTCATCTCTTTCTTTCTTGTTTTATACTTTATGTGCTGCTTCTTTCTTCCTTTGACATTTTCCTAGGCAGTGCTGTTCAGAATGACCAAGGCTTTGTGGAGTTTCGAATTTCTGGGCCTCTGCAGTACATGTGGTGGTACCATGTGGTTGGCCTGATTTGGATCAGTGAATTTATTCTAGCATGTCAACAGATGACTGTGGCAGGAGCTGTGGTCACTTACTACTTTACTAGGTGAGAGTTTTGTCAGGAAAGTCAAGTTCATCTAAGTGACTGGTCTGCAGACAGAGGAGAAAAGCATGGGGGCTAAGGCTAGTATGAATTTTATGTTGTTAAAAAGATTAAAATTTAAATAAACATATATACAATCCCAAGGTACCAAAATCAAATACATTGACAACAAGGAATAAACCATAAGGGAAGAACACACAAAAGAAACAAGAAATCACATACTATATTAAAAACAACAAAGAAAAACTTCTTGTGTCCATGTCTTGAAGTTCATTTTGCTTAGCATCATCTTACATGGTCAGATATACGTAGCTCTTGACCTTTTCTGCTCATCTGCTAAGATTATCCTAGACATATACTAATTATTGCAAATAAGGGAAACCATAGGACCTATGTTTCTTTGGGTCTGGCCTACTACATTTAATATGATTTTTTCCAAGTCTTCATTTCCTGACAAATGGGGCAGTACCATTAGGGAAGGGAAAGGGGAACAACAGAATGGTGAGACAAAAGACAAAGGGGAAACCAATGCAGTAGTGATACTCACAATACAATATGTTGGAAATGATCTGTACAACTTGGGAGAGAAGTAGGAGAAAGATGAGGGAGGGGGTAACAAGTTCAACAAGAAATATACTTATTACCTTACTTATGTAACTGTTACCCTTGTGTACATCACCTTGACAATAATAAAAAAATGATTAACGTTTAGTTGATAATTCTGGTAGGTGAGAAAATGGGAGGTTGTTATTCTCTTCTTTATATTTTTTTATAATAGTCTCAAAAATTTACCAGAACAGTAAGTTATGATATATCTTGTTATAGTAAATATTATAGTAGTGCATAATTTCTATTATCATGAAGTGCTAGAACTAGATAAAGCAACTTTTAGAATTCTGATTATATAGTTGACTATATGTTCATTAATAAAAGCTTTTGTAACATAGTTTTTCAGTCAAGAGCATAAGAACCCCAATTGAAATAATCTAGAAAAGTGAAACATAAGTTTCATGTGGTGTATTAATAGATTGTAGAGATTGTAGTAGTTACATATTAGTTAGTTAGCCATTTTGTCTTTAAGATAGAATAGAATAGAAAACTGATTTTGCCTGTACTGTACTCAACCATACTATCCTGATCTAGGCTTTAATTATCTTTTTTTGTTCATTATAAATAGGGATAAAAGAAATTTGCCATTTACACCTATTTTGGCATCAGTGAATCGCCTTATTCGTTATCACCTTGGTACTGTGGCAAAAGGATCTTTTATTATCACTTTAGTCAAAATTCCACGAATGATCCTTATGTACATACACAGTCAGCTCAAAGGAAAGGTAAGGATAAGTGCTTTTCTGGACTTCCTTTGGGCGTCTTCCACACCTCGGTTCTTCATGTAGTAAAGCTCTACATCCTGTCTAACGTGAGGTTTTGATTGTTTTCTTCTGTCTTAACCAAGTGGGACCCAGTTCTTACTCCTTGTCTCCCTTGCCTGCACTCCATATACTATTCAAAGAAAACCCTACACTTTGCTTAGGTTGACTCATATTCCTTTCTCCTAGAACATCTTCCCAATCCCTTTTCTTTTTAACAGTTTTTTTTCATTGACTCTTAATAATTATACATACTTATGGGGTACAGTGTGTTTTGGTACATGTACATGTACATAAACCCCAAAGACTGCTCCACAGCAAAGGGACAATTGACTGATTGAAAAGAAAAAGAAGTATGTCACCAATAATTCATACCCTTGACTGTAAAAATGACATGGATTTCAACATAGTTTCACTCAAAGGCCACCTCTTCCTAGAAAACTTTTCTTGATTCCTCCCACCACCCAAGCATTTTAATCTCTCTGTTATCCCCACTTATATAACATTGAGTAGCTATTATCCATCATTTTCTCTATGCTGAGTACTTTTTTTTGTCTCCTATGAGGTTTTATATCCTTGCTGGTTTTATATGTCTATCTGTATCATATATTCAATAGCACTAAACAATGTTGACTTGGTTGATAAAAAATAATTTAGGGGGCCGGGAAGATGGCTCAGTGGTAGAGCGCTTGCCTGTCTCACATGCATGAGGCCCTGGGTTCGATTCCTCAGCACCACAAAAGCAGAAAAAGCCGGAATTGGCGCTGTGGCTCAAGTGGTAGAGTGCTCGTCTTGAGCTGAAGAGCTGAGGGACAGTGCCCAGGCCTAGAGTTCAAGCCCCATGACCGACAACAACAACAAAATAATAATAATAATTATTATTATTATTATTTAGACAGCTAGGCAGTGGTGCTCATACCTGTAATCCTAGCTACTCGGGTAGCTAAGATCTGAGGATTATGGTTACAAGCCTGTCCGATCAGGAAAGTCTATGGGATTTTTATCTCTATTTAACCACCAAAAAGCCACAATTGGAGCTGTGGCTCAAGTGGTAGGCCTCAGGGACAGCATCCAGGTCCTGAGTTCAAGCCCTAGTGCTTGAGCCACAGTTGCTGCTCCAAGGACCAGTACCAAAATAACAATGGCACTAATAATAATAATTCAGACATTATATTTTGAAGGAAAAGAGAATATGGAGATTTTGACATTGTGATTTTTACATTTTTATGTATATTTCAACATTTACAGTCTTCTATGTGATTATTTTTTAACTATTTACTTTTTTCCCTTTGTCCAGGAAAATGCTTGTGCACGATGTGTGCTGAAATCTTGCATTTGTTGCCTTTGGTGTCTTGAAAAGTGCCTAAATTACTTAAATCAGGTAAAATGTTTTAAAGTATAACCGTCATTTTTAAAAGCAGGCTTTTGCTTCTTATTCTAAGATGAAATAATTAAATTTGAGCAATATATGCTAATGGACACTTAGGCGATAGAGGTAGTTCATAGGGGAGTGGGCTAGACCTCTGTGTTTCCCTTTCTGAACCTGTAGGACTCACTGTGAAGCATTTTGCTCATTGGTTTTTTTTTTCTTTCTTTTTTTGCTACTTTTCCATTCCTTGAAAATCAATCCTAATGTATTGATGCCCTCATCTAATAAGCCAAGAACAAAATTGACTTTCTCACCACTTACCTCTAAGTGATTGACTTTCTCACCACTCACCTCTAAGTATTGTACTTTCCATTCACTGCAGGACAGTCAAGGATGAGAGTCCCATGCCCATGTCATTGATTTTGCCTGGACTTTGCTCAGTCAGGCTCTTGGCTAATATGAGAAAGAGGGTATGATGTTTCACTAACAAAAGGCATTCTTACCAATCATTATATTCTCTCTGGATGTACAAGTGCTTGGACGCTCATTTAAAAATAATTGTAACACCCGTAGCTACCTGAAAAAATACGCTCTTTAAAATTTGGTATGAGGCAAAGTCATCCTTGTAACAAAAGGAGATGGACACAGAAAATAAAAATCACTGTGATTAAATTTTGGACCGAGCATTAAGTAGCTTATCTTCATGGAGACAGGTACAGCTAGCTCTCTAGCCTTGCTTCCTAGCACCCTCCCCAGGCAGGTTTTGCTTTTGCAGTTTCTAAGTTGTGCCTGGACTGGCTTCTTCCTTCCAACACTGGCGGCTCCCACTGAGCATTAAGGATTCTGTCCAAGTATCACCTCTTAAGACTTTCCTCGTCACTGAGCTTCCATGTACCAGTGTAGACCTCCAAGAAAACACTAAGAAACAGAAACTCCTGTCTTGTCTTTATCTTACTTCACAGAAGAAACTTCAGTGTTATTTGCCTTTCCAGAAGCTAGGAAAATGTGTGTTACCCAACATGTGGTGTTTAAGTAACTTCTGTGTATCAGTGACTGTTTGGATTCAAAAGAACTAACACAGTGATATAAAACTACAGTTAAGAATCTTACTGCAAATAGGCAGTAACAGTGACATAAGAAAGAAAAAAAGATCACAGTAACCAGATAAAAAAAGTGTAGGGTTTTCAGCAAGCTTATTCTAAATTAAAGGCTAAGAAGTGGTTTACTAGCAGTCCTGAGAAATTGCTGTTGTCCATTTTGGATCTACGGTTTATGGAGCATGATATTTGAGGTTCAAGGGAAGCATTAAGGTAGTAATACACAGGTGGCAATGGTTTGGTTTGGAGGCGATTCTAAGTTTCTACTCAGTGGTTCTGTTAGGGAATACGAGGTGCAGCTGGGTGGGACTGCCCATGTGTGGTGTGGTGTGTCTCCTGTGTTCATAGGAATGCCTCATTTGTAATGAGATAAACATATGGAAGGTATTAGGACACTTCCTGCCATGACCGGTTGAGCATAAGGACAGGTTACCTGTGGTAGAATGATTTAAACCTCCTTCCTGTGAGATGTTGCAGATTTGGTAGCCACCCATCTGTTTGAAGTCGTCAACATGATGGGATCATGGCAGTTCTGAGTAGGTCACCTCCAAAGACATTTTCTCTTAAATCCCCCAATATACTAGGAAGTAAGAACAGATGGGCTGCTGCCCAGAGGGCCCTCTTCTCAGTGTTGTCAAACCTATTGTGCATTTCTATGCCTAGCATCCTGAGCTATAGCTGATTCATCCACACGAGAGGCAGCTCATGTTGCATTTTGTTTCCATTATCAATCACCAGCTCCTGAATATAGAGGTCCTTTTTTTGCCACCCCTGTAAGAGTGAGCCCCATCTTTAGAGCCTTCTTGGAGTAATGGGTAGTGGAGAGTGCAGATGTTGATGATGTGTTTCATCTCAACACTGTAACTCTTAATCAGGCACAGGGAAACCTCTGAGTGTCAGTATCCCTCCTCTGTAAGTGAGGACCTGTCCTCATAAAACTTAGATAAGGATGAAAAGCAATAGGTAATCAACTCTTTATTATAATGCCTGTTTATAATGCCTAGCTCTAGATGAATTTTAGGAAGTATTCTCATTCTCTCCATTCCTTGCAGGTTTTTCTTTTCTTTTCTTTTCTTTTTTTTTTTTCTCGGTCGTGAGGCTTGAACTCTAGGCCTGGGCGCTGACCCTCAGCTCTTCAGCGCAAGGCTAAGCACTCTACCACTTGAGCCACAGCGCCACTTCTGGCCTTTTCTGTTTATGTGGTGCTAATGGATTGAACCCAAGGCCTCATGCATGCGAGGCAAGCACTCTACCACTGAGCCACCTTCCCAGCCCCAAAGGTTTTTCTTTTTTTTAAAGCAAACTCCTATTCAAGCTTGAGAGTAGTGGTATCTAAGAAAACTATGGGAAAGATAATCCAAAATATAATTTTAGAAATAACTTCCTATTCCCTACTAATAAATTAATAGTGTCAAAATACTAAAGCAGAATTTAGAGAGCCAAGATGAAAACAAACCTTTATAGATTCCTTTCTTTTTCTCAGGGGAGTAGAGACTGTTAACTTTTTTGTTTAGAAATGTACTCAGTTGTTTTAGGATCAAATAATGATTCATCTAGCCCTTTTCTGTATAAAATACCAATTTATTTATATAATATTAAGTTCTTACATATCTTGCTTGAATTTGTGCCTGAACTTTCTTTTCTATACCATTGTTATTATACAAATACTGCAATATTTAAGTATTATTGATTGTATCTTATGATACAGTTCCTCTCATTCTTATTTTTCAGAAATTCTTTGTTGGGCTGGGAGTGTGGCCAGGTGGTAGAATGCCTGCTAATCAGGCATAAGGCCCTGTGTTCATACCACTGTGCCACAAAACAAGCAAACAAACAAAATCTTGTGTAGGCTAGGTGTGGTGACACATCCCTGTAATCCTAGCTAACTCAAGAAGCAGATATAGGAGTATTACAGCTCATGGCCAGCCTGGGCAAAAAAGTCAATGAGACCTTCATTTTAACAAATAAGCTGAGCATGATAGCATGCACACAATCTGTTATTCTGAAAGCATAGGTAGGGGATAGCAATCTGGGTTGGCTTGTGGCAAAAAGGGCTAGGGTACGACTGCCTATGCAGTGTGAGGCTTTGAGTTTAAACCCAGTACTATCCTCCACTGTTTCTTGTCAGATCACTTGTTTACTCTCTGATGTTATATTTAGACAATAGAGTACAGTGAAATAGTGATACTAATGATATTGCTGTCTAACATAGAGCATTGACTGTGTCAGGCATAATGCTTCATGCTTTGCCTGTAGACAACCCGATTTAGAATTCTGCTTTGTCTGTATTCTTTAGAAGGTAGGTAACACTCATGAGTTAGTTATATTCTATTGTGGTGTTTTGCCCCATTTCTTCTTCGTTGTCATTATCTTCCTCCTCCTCCTCCTCCTCCTCTTCTTCATCTTCGTCTTTGTCTTCTTCATCTTCTTCGTCTTTGTCTTCTTCATCTTCTTCTTTGTCTTCATCTTCTTCGTCTTCCTCCTTTCCTCCTCTTCCTCTTCTACCTCTTCTTCCTCTTCTTTTTTTTTTTTTTTGGTGCCAGTTCTGGGGCTTGCACTCAGGTCCTAGGCACTGTGCTTGGGCTTCTTTTGCTAAAGGCTTGCACTCTACCACTTGAGCTACCATGCCACTTCCAGCTTTTTCTGTTTATGTGGTACTGAGGAATCAAACTCAGGGTTTCATGCATTCTAGGCAAGCACTCTACCACTAAGTCACATTCCCAGCCTACCCTTTCTGTTCTTTAGCTGTCTTTCCTGAGATGTGCCTGAGCAGGGATGGAAAACCCAATACAGATGAAAGGGCCAATTGGAGTAAGGAAAGGAACTGGTAACAGAGACACTAATGTAAGAGAAAATGCTGGAGACTGTGGTGAATTGGAGAGCTCAGATTTCTTCTAAAGAAAGCAGATTTTATTCAAGGTCCTCTAGTCTATGCTGTGTGTGAATTTACAGTTTCTAGCTTTCCAGATAAGCCAGAAATCTAGATGTTTACATTTTGTCTCTTGCTATGTAAATATTGACAACCACTTTTTTAAAAAGTTGAGTGAGCCAAAAATCTAAGCTCTTGGTTTAGACAGTGTCAGCTATCCATGGACTACCAGTGTGTTGCCTCTGCTTTGGAGAATTTATGAAACAATAGTAAACAGGGAAGTTGAGAAAGCCATTTGCTATTTATAACAGAGGTGTTAGAACTTTGCAAACAGAGCTGCTTTTTGTTCTGTAGGTGCTAAACACAACATGAAGGTGAAGATACATCCAGTCTAACAGTATTCACTTTAGGAAAAGAGATTGTTGCAATGAGAATGTTTTCTGCTGGGTACTAGATTGCTTATTCCTTACTTTATTTGAACACCAGTTGGAGACAGTCATTGTGCCAGTGTTTTCTGATTGAAGAGCTCTTAAAATTATAAAGCTTTTCTCTACATAATGTGAGGAGTTTATAGAGAATCACTTTTGAGTGCAGTGCCAAGTACCTGATACCATACTAAGCATACTTGACATACATTATAATCTCCCCACAGTTCCCCTAAGGAAGGCCTTGTTTCCTGTTTCATGGATGAGAACTAGGACTCTGCTTCTCATCTGTGAGAACATAGCATTGTGACCATCTGCTATAACATGTTTTGTGCACATTCTTAGTAGTTCTCTAAGTTTCATCACACAAAATTACTAACAGGTCACTTTGTTTAAAAGATACTGTTTTTTTAAAGATTCTGAGATGGTGGTCATTCTTAGTCCTGCTTTCTGGCATTGATAAGTCTCAAGCATGTGTCCTTTGGGAAGGTACCGGATGTTGAAACGTGCTGGACTCTATGGGTAGTTCAGTTCAAGATAAGGAAGGTTGCCTGATAAGGTGGCCGGACTCAAAACTCTACCTTAGTTGTCTGTAGTAGAAAGCTCAGTTATTAGGGAAAACAGCAAGAATATAAAATTTCATAATAACCTTCACACTGTTGTAAGGTGAATTATCCCAGAAGCCACATTTTGGAAGATAGAATACTGGAGAATTTATTATACAGTTAGCAGGCTGCAGGCCGCCACTTGTTACAAAGGCTTCACCTCCAAATACACTTAACACGGTTAGGAAATAGGTCAGAGAGGAAAGAAACAACAAAACCAATACCAAGAAACCAATTCTGCTCCAATGGAGAGCTGAATTGAGACCCCAGGATGACCAGAGATGAGCCAGGAGACAGGACACAGGAGACAATCATGGAGACACACGTGGCATGACGTAATGACATCTAGGCTGGTCTGGACCTAATTAGGGTCTGAGCAGAGGGCAAGTCCACAGGAAATTCCCAGTCCCGGGCACTGGACTGACAGGCTCAGTAACCTATCAGCCAAGTACCCACCCCTGCCTCCCAGGTGTTTCCTTCCCCTCAGCATGAACAGAAGATGCCAGATCCTATCATCCACCATGTGGCCAATATGGCACCGGCCAGACCTGACCTCCTTTACTTCCGCATGTGCCCTTTCACACCAGGAAATGTGGAAATAGAGGGAAATTCCTGTGGTCTGATGTCATCTTCAGCACATTTTTCTTCCTGAAGAGAAGGCCATCTTGAACTTTGTGTGCTTCCCAGTCCTGGGAGTAAAGAAGTTAGAATATCCATCTGTGTCTTCTCAGTTACCATGAAGACCAAATAGTTCTAAAGATCTTGAGGAATGCTGCCAAGGAGGCAGTATTTGAATGGTGATATCCTACCCTAGAATGGGGTGGAGAAAAGGAAAAATTTACATAGGCTTCTGTTCTAAAAGTAGATGGATGCCCTGGGTTCAGTTCCTCAGCACCACATAAGCAAAAAGAAAAAAGCCGGAAGTGGCACTGTGGCTCAAGTGGTAGAGCGCTAGCCTTGAGCTGAAGAGCTGAGGGACAGCGCCCAGGCCCAGAGTTCAGGCCCCACCACCAGACCCAAAAAATAAAAAAATAATAAAATAATAAAAGTAGATGGATGGGGCAGGGTGTGGTGACACAAAAGAGTTAAGAGCAAGAATAATAATTCTCAAATGAATTCAAAGCATTCACATTTTAATTAGAAGTTTTGGGCACTCTGCTGTAGTAGGCTGACAGGAAGAGAATGGGGGAAAGAGAATGAGAATATGTGGAACCTCCCTTGCTTTTGTCTCCCATTTCAAGGAGGCTCATGGTGAAATTGGAAAGGGTAGAACAATACCATTCAGATGAGTTGTTTCTCATTTGAGAGGAGGGGGCCTCAGACAGACTTAGTTGATAGAAATGGGTTGTCTAATTTCATTGACTCTAGACAATATAAGGCTTTTTAAATCAGTATTATAAATCATAATCACTACAGCTAATATTGAAGAGTATTTTTCTCTTAAAATTCCATTACTAGTAACTGGTTCATTAATCTCTTAATCATATCTTAGAATATAGGAAATAAGAGATTTCTCTTCAGGGGAGTTAAATACCAGATTACTAAATTAGTGATCAATTCTGTCAGCTAAATTGTTGAACACAGGCATTATAATGAGAGGGCTGAGGGTGTGAGTAGTAGAATACTTGCCTAGCATGTGTGAGGACCTGGGTTTAATCACCAGTACTATTTGAGAGAGAGAGGAAGAAGAGGGAAGGAAGAGAAATGAAAGTGTAAGTTGTAAAAGTTATTAAAACTTAAAATGAGCACGCAAAAAGTTTTCATTTCAAAAAAATTAAGATATGTCCAATAGACTGTAAACAAAGTTCAAATTGATCTTTAGCCATACTATATAGAACAGATCAGCAAAAAGAATAAAAAAGCAAGTAATGTGGCCTTTATTGGCCATATAGTCTCTGTCATAAGTGCTCAATTCTGCCAAATAAGCAGAGCTGCATTCCAGTAAAATTTTATTTATACAGTGGTCAGCAGGCCAGATAGGGTCCTTCTCGGAGCTTTGACCCCTCCCTGCTCTAGAATAAAAGTTTAAATGGGTATTTTTGTGAGCACTTGGCAAACTAGTGAGAACTGGGGACCATTCTGTTCTTTGAAAATGGGTCTGGCTGGAGGAGTTTTTCTGTGTCTTTCTCAGCAGTGTTACTGTAAAACAAGGTCAAAAGTATAGTTTATTTTTACTTCCTTGAGACATTTTGCAGAACATTTCACAGAGAAGCCAGCCTGACCACAAAGCAATGTAGGTTGCGTGGTTTTCCTCATTTGTGGTAACTAGAATGCACCTATAAATCTACCAGTAAGCGCACTGGATGGTAAAAGAAAAAAGACATGATAAATTGTACAGGTCTCTAGTCATTCACACAGAATGAGACCAAAGGAGGATATTTTTAGGACAAGATCACATATGTTCAATAGCTATATGCATCTGATCATATAAAATAATATTTATCAAAATGAACTCAGGAAATGGAAACAAAGTGTTTTTTTTTTAATTTTTCTTTCTTGCTGTTTTTGTTTTCTTTTCCTTTTGTTTGTTCGTTTATCTCTTTGGGAGAGTATTGAGGGGCACAGAAATGGTGGGACAAAAGGTAAACAAATGCAAGCAGTGATACTTACTAGACTATGTATAAAATGAACTATACAACTTGTGAGTGGAGACAGGAGGGAAAAACTGGGAGAGAGGTAAGGGGTGACATTGTTCAAAAAGAAATGTACTCTTTGCCTGACTTATGTAACTGTAACCCCTCTGTACATCACCTTTAAAATAACAATAAATATTTTTTAAAAAATTTTTTGTAGAAAATGGGGGGAAATATTGTGAAGAACTACAGTCAAATAGTTAACTAGTTCCTGCTGTCTTATAACAGGTTAAAAAAAATCAACTGGCAGATGATGATATAAGAAAGCAAGTAGTAAATGGATGGATGCTAGCAGAAAAGCTCAATATGTGATTTCTTTAAAATATTTTATATTTTTGCTTTTTTTTTTTCTTTTTGCTTATGTGGTACTGAGGAATCGAACCCAGGGCCTCTGGCATGCAAGGCAAGCACTTTACCACTGAGCCACCTTCCCAGCCCCTAAAATATTTTATATTTTTAACTGTTGATATAAATACAGTGTACTTATACATTCTCATAGAGTGAAATTCTACATAACAAAATCATATATCTCTCAAAGGACCCTGTCATACCCTGCTATTCCATCACTGAAAAACAAAAAAAGGCCAAAGGACCTTGGATAGTAATCTACTCTATAAGGTTCTTCTTCTTCAGCTCTGAAATGTTCTATATTTTTAATGAATTTCATCAGATAATTGCAAACTAAGTATGATAACTCATACTTCTCTATACTATAATCGTAAGAACTAACCATGAAAAACTAGAATATTCATGAATGTTTCTCCCAAATTCAGTCTTTCAAACTTTATAGGAAGCCCTTCATGTTCAACAGTTTTTTGATTATTACAATATTTGGAGCTCACTGACAACTTAAGTCAGCACTAAAATTCCTCAGGGCCAAAAGTTTTAGTCACAACTAGCCACTTTCCCTTCCTCATACTCATGTTTATCAATGTTGAAATGCATGTTTACACTTCACAGAAGATGGTAATGCTGCTCTTCAATGTTATAGAAAAAGGAATGGAAAGAATATATTAAGAGTTTGTAAGTTCAGCAACAGAAGCACCTAGGTTTATTTTATTTTTTTATTTTTATTTTTTTCAAATTTTTTATTGTGATTAAGTGGTTGCATAATTTCCCAAATTTCACAGTGTTGTGAGATAGTGGTGCTCAGTTAAAGTCACACATTCTAACTTTCCTGGAGCAAATTGTCTATCACAGTCTATAACACTTACGAGTTCTATGAGTTTTGCAATAGTTATTTCTTCCACATTGGGTGATATGTACATTTCTTTTGTTTTGCATAACATCAAGCTGTTCCCTCTTTCCCATTTGTTCCCTCCTTCCCATCGCTGCCATTGAGTTGCGTAGTTCATTTTGGCAAATGTCCAGTGCAGCTGATGGGTCCCACTGTTATATGTTTTTCCCTGATTCCCTCTAGTTCTGTGTCATCTTCCTGGTTCCCCTCTGGTGTACACATATATACCATACATGTGATCAGCAGCATGGGGTTATTTAGTAGTGATTCAACCAGATGAGTGGAAGTCCTTTGTTTCTTAAGTCTTGTTAATTTTGTCGTATCACCTTACATTTTGGATTTAACATCGACTTATCAGGGAGACCACATACCATTTGTCTCTTTGCTCGGCTTACCTTGTTCAACACGATTCCTTCTAGCTCCATCCATTTCTCTGCAAATGCCATTATTTTGTCCTTTCTAATGGCTGCATAATATTCCATTGTGTATAGATACCACAATTTTTGGATCCATTCACCTGTGGTGGGACATCTGGGTTGTTTCCATATCCTGGCTATTGTGAACAGTGCTGCAATAAACATGTAGGTGCATGTGTCCTTGTATACTGGCTCCTGTTGTTCAGGATAGATGCCTAGAAGTGGTATGACTGGGTCATAAGGGAAGTCAATATTTAGCTTTCTGAGACCCTTCCAGACTGCTTTCCAAAGTGGTTGTATAAGTGTACATTCCCACCAGCAGTGTAATAGGGTTCCTCTTTTTCCACATCCCCTCCAGCATTTGTCGTTGGCTGATTTGTGGATGTGGGACATTCTGACTGGGGTAAGGTGTTATCTCAGGGTTGTCTTTATTTGCATTTCCTTCACAACCAGGGATGGTGAACATTTCCTCATGTGTTTCTTTGCCATTTTTATTTCTTCATTTGAGAAGTCTCTCTTTAGTTCCCTTGCCCATTTAGTAATTGGTTTGTTAGGTTTGGTAGGGATTAGTTTCTTGAGTTCCCTGTATATACTGGACGTTAACCCCTTGTCTGATACATTGCTGGTAAATATTTTTTCCCAGTCAGTTGGTTGTCTTTCTAGCTTGGTTGCTATAGCTTTAGTTGTGCAAAAGCTTTTTATTTTAAGGTAGTCCCATTTGTCGAGTCTCTCTCCAATTTGTTGTGACCCAGGGACTCTGTTCATGAAGTTCCTTCCTGTGCCTATAAGATCAAATGTCTCTCCTACTCTGTCCTGCAGTAGTTTCAGAGATTCAAGTTTAATGTTAAGGTCTTTAATCCATTTTGAGTTGATGTTGGTGCATGGTGATAGGCTGGGGTCCACTTTTAGTCTTCTGCATGTGGCCACCCAGTTTTCCCAGCACCAGTGGTTGAAGAGGCTGTGTTTCTTCTATTGTATGTCTTTGGCTCCTTTGTCAAATATCAGTTGTCTGTAGGCATGTGGATTTATTTCTGGATCGTCTATTCTATTCCATTGGTCTTCGGGTCTGTTTTTGTGCCAGTACCATGCTGTCTTTTTTATTATGGCTCTATAGTAGAGTTTGAAGTTCGGCATGGATACCCCTCCCATGTTGTCTTTATTCCCTAGATTTGTTTTGGCTATTTTAGGTCTTTTGTTGTTCAATATGAATTTTTGGACTGTTTTCTATATTTCAGAGATGTACGTCATTAGGATTTTAATAGGAATTGCATTGAATTTTTATATTAATTTTGGCAGTATTGCCATTTTCACTATATTAAGTCTGCCTATCCAAGAGTATGGGAGGTCTTTCCATTTCCTAGTGTCTTCGGTAATTTCTTTCTTTAACTTTTTATAGTTTTCATTAAATAGTTCTTTTATATCTTTGGTTAAGTTAATTCCTAAGTCTTTTGGGGGAGGTTATTGTGAATGGGGTTGCTTCCTTTATTTCCCTCTCTGCTTGTACATTGTCAGTATACAGGAAGGCGACTGATTTTTGTGGGTTGATTTTTGTATCCTGCTACTTTGCTGAAGTGATGTATGATTTCTGTGAGTTTGGGGATGGAGTTTTGGGGATTGTGAAGGTATAGTATCATGTTGTCTGCAAAAAGGGATAGTTTAACTTCTTCTTTGCCTATGTGGATCCCTTTGATGTCTTTTTCTTGCCTTATTGCCCTGGCTAAGGGTTCCAGGACTATATTGAAGAGGAATGGAGACAGAGGACATTCTTGCCTTGTTCCTGATTTTAGGAGAATTGGTTGTAGCTTTTCCCCATTAAGTATAATATTGGCTATTGGTCTATCGTAAATGGCTTTTATTGTTTTAAGAAATGTTCCTTCTATTCCTATTTTCTCCAGAGCTTTTAGCATGAATGAATGTGAATTTTATTAAAGGCCTTTTCTGCATCTGTGGAGATAATCATGTGATCCTTGACCTTGGCTCTGTTGATGTGTTGGATTACATTTACTGATTTATGTATGTTAAACCATCCCTGCATCTCTGGGATGAAGCCTACCTGGTTGTAGTGTATGATTTTTTTTAATGTGTTTCTGGCACCTAGGTTTAAATGAAGTCCCTCCCATGTCTGGAACTCAGTATTACAAAAGACTGAAAGTTCCCAGCACAATTGTCCTAAACAAGGGAGAGGAAGTGATTATCAGCAATACATTAATTTCTATAACAGAAAAGCCCAGAAAGCTGGCTTACTTCTAATCCAAACTTGTAATGCCTTCCCTTGACACTGATTTAGCAGGACTTCAACTTGGGCTTTCACCCCTACTTTCACAAAGTGACTTCCAGCAGCTTTTCCTATTATGTTGGCAAAAGACCTTTGCCCATTCACACATGCAAGTCTTTCAAGAAAACCTTTGGGAGGGAAAAGAAACCTCTTTTCCATCAAAGCCCCAGGGAACATAACTTTACTTTCATTAGCTGTAATTAGTTTATGTATCAACACCTAAAGACTAGGTTCAAGTCAATGAAGACCCACCCTCAGGGCAGAGTTAGTATGAACTCTACTTATTAGACTACTACTTAGTACTTACTACTTACTATTAGACTAATGAGGAAGGAGGTTTTCTCTGGAGGACTGAGGTCCTGAATCCATGGGGGGAGGGGATGGGTAAAACCTGCATAATAAAATAGTTATCTGCTGTGTAGCTATGGGAAATGACAAAATAGAAGAAAAGCCACCAGAGCAGAGCTGGTGGGTGTTCCAGACGAAGCATCCCAGCAGTCTGATGCTATGCATGTCTCTGCAGCTTGTGAAACAACACTAGAATATGTGGTGTGTCACTTATATCTGTAGTCTTGAGCCTGAGCCAAAGGTTAAATTATGTTTGCTTAGCCAGGCACCAGTGGCTCATGCCTGTTATCCTAGTTACTCAGGAGGCTGAGATCTGTGAATCACTGTAACGATCACGATCACGATACTCTTATCTCTAATTAACCATCAGAAAACTGGAAGTGATGCTGTGGCTTTACAAAGACAGGAAGTTCATGCATGTTGGAAAAGTCTGTGTGTGTATAAGTGGTTTTTTAAAAAGACTCAAACTAAGCTACTGGACAGCTGTCTTTATGCTTCTTTGTGCTCCCATCTCAGTTTGTACCTCATGAACGCCATGGGTTTGACTGAAATAGTCAAAATTTAAAAAATTGTGTTGTGGGCTGGGAGGGTGGCTCAGTGGTAGAGTGCTTGCCTTGCATGCATGAGGCCCTGGGTTCAATTCCTCAACACCACATAAGCAGAAAAAAGCTGGAAATGGTGCTGTGGCTGAAGTGGTAGAGCGCTAGCCTTGAGCTGAAGAGCTGAGGGACAGCGCCCAGGCTGTGTTGTAATTATGTCTGGTGTTCATCTTTTAAAAGTAAGTTTCCTCTGGGCACCAGTGGCTCACGCCTGTAATCCTAATTGGAGACTGTAATCCTAGCTAAGTAGAAGGCTGAGATCTGAGGATCACAATTCAAAGCCAGCCCAGGCGATTCAAAGCCAGCCCAGGCAGGAAAGTCCATGAGACTCTTATCTCCAACAAACTAATCAGGAAAACAACAAACAAACAAAAAACAGAAGTGGAAGGGTGGCTCAAGTAGTAGAGCACTAGCCTTGACACAAAGGGGCTCAGGAACAATGCCCAGGCCCAGAGTTCAAGCCCTATAATCGGTCAAAAAAAGAAGAAGTTTTCATTTCCTGCTGAGAATTTTTTTTTCCTGTTACCCAGAATGCATACACAGCCACAGCTATCAACAGCACCAACTTCTGCACCTCAGCAAAGGATGCCTTTGTCATTCTGGTGGAGAATGCCCTGCGCGTGGCTGCCATCAACACCGTGGGGGACTTCATGCTGTTCCTAGGCAAGGTAAGACCAAGCATGTTATCTGAAACAAGAATATTATCTTGGTAACTTTTGTTTTTGTACAAATTTTCCCTTTAGCTCAACACAAAACTGCAGCTAATTTAATATATAGCAATCAGTTGTAAAGCCTTTAATGTTCAATAGATATGTTTCTATTTACTATATATGTGTTATGTTCATTTAATCCTCACAACAAACGTAGAAGGCAAATTCATTTTTCAGATGGGAGAACAGTAAAGTAGCACGTTGAGGCTAAGAAATTGCCTCTTGTTTATTCTACATGTTTTGTTGGTAAAGAATAAGGAAACAAGCTGGGCACCTGTGGCTCACACCTATAATCCTAGCTTCTCAGGAGGCTGAGATTTGAGGATCACTGACCACCTGGACAGAAACATCCTGGAGACTTACCTCCAATAAACTACTCAGAAAAAGCCAGAAGTGACATTGTGGATCAAGTGTAGAGCGCTAGCTTTAAGCAAAAGAAGCTCAGAGACAGCACCCCGGCCCTGACTTTAAGCCCCAGGACCAGCAAAAAACAAACGACAACAATAAAAACCCCAAAAGCATGAATTAGGAAACTGTCGTTGTAGTGCTAAAGGGTGATACTGCTTCTAAAGCCTAAAGTCCTAGATTTAAATTCTGGTTCTCACACTCACTAGCTGTGTGACCTGAGGCAGGTTGCATAACCTCCCTGTGTTTCTTCGTTCATTGGTACTGGAGTACAGTAAGGCCAATCTCCCAGATTTGTGAATGAATATAGGGTATCTAGGAGAGTTTGACACATTCTTCAGCTGTCATTGTTATTGAATATAGACCCTTTTAAAATAGAGCTATGAGAGACTTCTACCTCCCTTAAAAGTGTCTGAGAAGAAACAATTTATTCCATACTACTAAAAGCTGAAGAATATAAATTGCAGTATACTTAGATTTCATTGCACCTGTATTTCAAACCATAAAATGGTCAGAAAATTGGAAAAGATGAGGAAAGAATGAGACTTATCATACCACACTATAACCTTCTTTCCTGATTTCTGTATATTCCATCCTACGTTATTTCATAGGCTTGTGTTTCTATAGTCTAACATTCATAGCATACACACCTGGTTGTCCTTATCTTTTATACTTCATATAATATCATATACTTTTGCTTGCTTTGGGAGTCTTCCTAATTACACACAATAATGATGGCCCTCAAAACTATTCTCTTACTAACATTTGCTAAGAGCAATGAGGTTACTCCATCCAGTCAACATTTTAAATGTCTTTGGAACCAGGTGTCAGTAGCTCATGACTATTATGATAGCTACTCATGAAACTGAAATCTAAAGATCTTGGTTCAAAGCCTGCTCAGGCAGACAGTTCTGTGAGATGGTTTGTTTGCTTGTTTGTTGTGTCAGTACTGGGGCTTGAACTCAGGGCCTCATTCTCTTATTTAACATTTATGTTTAAGGCTGACTCTGCCACTTGAGCCACATCTCCACTTCAGATCTCTGAGACTCTTATATCCAGAAGTATGGCTTGGGATACTCGTTCTTCCTTGAATTGACTTTAACATTTCAAATATGGTTTAGTAACAAGATAAGAACATAAAGAACCCCAGCTCTCTAGCAAGGAAATGTAACTCATTCTGAAATTGAAACTTCAAGAAGGAAAGAAAATGACCATCTGTGGAAACTACTACAATATGTACACCATTAAAAAATATGATTCATAAGTATATAGTTACAAGTTTGTGGGAATAGTCTACCAAGTCCTGGGTAGATTCAGATTTGCTCCATAAAATCACCTGGAATGGGGGGATGGAAGCATTATAGATGAACCGCTGTATCGCCTAATGTATTATAATTCATGGTTAAGGTAACAGTGAAGGAGAGATGTCTTGATGTTGGTAAATGGTGAGGACAAAAAGTCTTCCCTGTCCTCCGCATTAGAGAAGAAAAGGCTGCTGCTGTTCTATAGTACATTTCCTTTTCCTGCATTTAAAACCTGTACTAGAAGGCTAAGAAAAAAGGATGGGAAAGAGTATGTCTTGGATTCAATATAATCTGTTATTACTATGTGTCAGTTTCCAAGTGTTTGCTGAGTTTTTCCCTAGGGAGAGTCCTAGGTTGGCATCATGAAGCCAATATTTGAGAGGAATCTAATCTTTGCCCTGTGACCTTGAGCAGGTTGGCTCTGAATGTATATCCTAAACCACAAAATGGGGTTGATAATGTCTGCCATAAACCATTCCTTGGGTTGTTGAAGAGATGTAATAAAATATATTTTTTAAACAAAAAAAATTAAAATGCTGTGTATGAACTTATGAAGCAACAGAGTAGATGGCAAGTAGATGGCATCTACTGGTTTTTTGGTTTGGATTTTTTTTTTTTCGTCAGTTGTGGGGCTTGAACTCTGGGCCTGGGCACTGTCCCTGAGCTGTTCAGCTCAAGGTGAATGAGTGCTCTGCCACTTGAGCAGAGTGCCACTTCCAGTTTTCTGGTGGTTAATTGGAGATAAGAGCCTCAGGGACTTTCCTGCCCCGGCTGGCTTTGAACAATAATCCTCAGGTCTCAGCCTCCTGAGTAGCTAGGGTTATAGGTGTGAGCCACCAGCGCCTGGCTTCTTTTATTATTTTAGCATGGATGTTAAAGGTGTCCTTTCTTCACAGTCTAAATCTAAACCTCATGACAAATTAGGTAAAATTGGCCATATATTCTACATGAAATAAAATATAAAACACAGGAAAAGTTCTAAGAATAGAAATGTTTGTTACAGCATAATTTATAGCTGAAAATAATATAAATCTCTACCAGTGGGAGACTGGTTAAACAAACTTTAAATCACCCATAAGATGAATTTATGCAGCTGAGCAAGTATTTATGAAGCATTTATAATGATACTATAAATTTTAATGAAGGGCTTTTAATATTTCGATTAGGTAATACAATTTCATATATATGAATGCTTAGAAAAATACATACCAATACCAATATCAATAATTTTTTCTGAGTGCAATTTTTTAAAATATATATACATTTATCTTTAAAATTGCCATATTGTAAGATTGGTAAGGTTTTCAGGAGCAATATAGCATCACAGCACTTAGAAAGCTCAATTTTTTTTTCTTTTTTTGGTGTAGTCTTGGGGCTTGAATTCTGAGTACCATGCCAAAGGTTTTTTTGCCCAAGGCTAGCACTCTACAGTTTGAGCCACGGCTCCACTTGCAGCCTTTTTGGTGGTTAATTGAAGAGTCTCACTGACTTTACTGCCCAGGGATGGCTTTGAACCATAATCCTCAGATCTCAGCCTCCTCAGTAGTTAACCAGTGTGAGCTGCTGGCACCTGGCTTACTCAGTTTTCATTAATGGAAGCAAGAGTCATTTGTATATGATTTTTCTAACCTGTATAAAGTGGTACACATCTGTAACTATGTTTATAGGTATATATGTTTGATTCTTTAATTTGAGATGAATGGTCTTCATTTATCCAAAGTAAGAGGACTCTAAGTCTCAGGTAGTGAAGAATTCCAGTTTTCTGCAGTAGGTAATAAGTGTGGTCTCTGCTCTCTCTGCCACAGGTGCTGATAGTCTGCAGCACAGGTTTGGCTGGGATTATGCTGCTCAACTACCAGCAGGATTACACAGTATGGGTGCTGCCTCTGATCATCGTCTGCCTCTTTGCTTTCCTAGTCGCCCATTGCTTCCTGTCCATTTACGAAATGGTAGTGGATGTATTGTTCTTGTGTTTTGCCATTGATACAAAATACAATGATGGGAGCCCTGGCAGAGAGTTCTATATGGATAAAGTGCTGATGGTAAGTACTGTTAATGACTCCTACTGCTTGAGAGATAATAAATAATAATAAAATTATTCTGCAAAACATTTTTCTACATTTCATTTTCACGATAGGCAATGGAGTGGTTCAGTTTAAACCGGTAATACTCACTCACTGCTGAAGTTCCTCTTGGGCAAATTAGGAAAGAAGGTCTTCCTGGCATGGAAAAGACCACTTCAGACTGCCTATTGGGACCAACACTGGTTAATAATCCTAAGTGTACCCTATTCTACCCTACTGTCACCCTCTGCAGCTAGATTGATTTGAAAACAGTTTTCAGTGTGCCTTTTAGCTCTTGACTTGGAATATTGGGCCACTGATATTCTAAGAACTCTTGAAAAGGGCATAAAGACAAAAAAAAGGCTAATTCTTAGATCTTAGGGACTGTTTCTCTCCAGCACTCAGTTTTCCAACTGTCCTTGCTGTTAAAACTTATCTCCTAACAGTGCCAGGTCAAACTGAAGGTGTTCCATAGTGAATATATATAACAGACCTCTGCATAATAGATTGTTTTGCATTTTCACATTTGTGAGTATCTGAATCTTTACCTAGATGCTATTTTCATGTATTTTACAGCTCCATTGCTCTGTATCTTCCCTAGATTAAGACCTCACTTAAAAGTTTTAAACAGTTTGAAAATCATATTTAGGTACTCTTTTCATCAACATTAAAGAATACCAAATTCTTCTTCCTCCTCTGCTTTCTTCTCCTCCTCGTCCTCCTCTCCTTCCTCCTCCTCCTCCTTGTCTTCCTCCTCTTTTTCCTCCTCCTTCTTTTCCTCATCCTCCTCTTCTTCCTTCTTTCTTCTTTTTTTTTTTTTTTGGTATGTGTATGTGTGCTGGTCCTGGGGCTTGAACTCAGGGCCTGGGCACACTGTCTCTTAGCTTTTTCACCACCACTTGAGCCACGCTTTTACTTTAAGCTTTTTTGTTGTGGTGGTGGTTAATTGGAGGTGAGACTCTCATAGTATTTCTGCCTACCTCAGTCTTCACATAACAGCCTCCTGAGTAGCTGGGATTACAGGTATGAGCAACCAGTGCCCAGTTAAAGATGCTTTTTAATAATGGTGCTTTACATTAAACAGTGAAACATTTCTATCTTGAAAAATCTGTAATAGTGAAGACCAAATACACTGAAATAATAAATCTTAGCCCAGGAGCACAATTTATCTAGTTAAATCTAATATTTTTTAGTAGCAAAAATTCCAAGTGTTTTAGTTGCTCTGTTTGTTACTTATTATCTTTTTTATTGAGACCATCATCAACTAAATTTTGGTCATTTTCCTAATGCCTACATTAATTCTAAATTAATTGTGTTCATATTTGTGTTCATATTTGTTCATTAAAGCATTTATAAGAAATGTTCGTTTTTCTTTAACCACCGATCAAAGACAAAGTAAAAAAATAGAATTTCTTTTTTTCTTGGGACAGAATCTTACCATGTAGCACACTTTGCCCTCAAATTTATTATCCTGCTGCCTCAGTTTCCTCTGTGCTAGGATTACAGGATTTACAGGATTGTGTACCATGCCCAGCCAAAAATACAGAGTTCTTCTTACTTCATTTTTCTGTGTAAGAATGACAACTGAGGATATTTATTGAAGATATACTCCATAAACTTTGACCAAATAGAAATGTTTCCTTTGGTGTGGGGGGGGGGAGGGAATATTCTCATTTTAACTACTTCTGACAACAAGTACTAGTTGATACTGTCTGCCTTCCTAGTTAATGAAACAATGTCAAGGTTAGATGGACACTTTAAAATTAGTTTATCTGTCATATGAGGGTTTTTTTCAGTATTTCATGCATTGCAGTATAAATACTTGTACCTTACAGGAATTTTGTTGAGTGGAGGCTTATAAAGCAGAACGTGATTATTTATTTGACCTTGATATGAAAATATGATATTCTAAGATTAAATCATGTGTTAAAAATGTTAAGTATTCTTCCTTCTAGAGAGAGCTAACATTATTTCTTGGAGCCTTGGTGAGATTGTCACAGTGAACGGATGGGGAGAGGTTACATCAACGTGCTGTAATCCATCCCCACAAATCTAGCTACTCTTATGTGTGATGCTGATTATTTACTGCTGTACTTATAGGCCATCCGTCTACCAGGGTTGAGTCATAAACACATGTAGATATGTAAGTTTATTTCTTCTGACTGAAACCCATGAAGACTCCAGAATTAATGAATATGGTCCATATTTTGCAGGAATTTGTGGAGAACAGTAGGAAAGCCCTGAAGGAAGCTGGTAAGGGAGGCGTCGCTGATGCCAGAGAGCTAAAGCCGATGGTAGGTGGAGATGAGGAGGCAGCCGCCCTCCAAGAATTTCACTTTCACTTCTTCTCTGTCTCTGTCTTCACCGACTGCACTTCTTCCGGAGAAGCATTTGTTATCTGTATCACACAGGACGTGCTGCTCTTTCTGTTTGTGTGCTTACCCATCACTTGGATGGCAGAGTGCTTGTTACAGCTGAGACCATCTTCTGTAAAAGTAAGCTGAAAGGAACAGCATCTTCACTGGTGCTTTGGGGCCTGGGGATGATGATTTGTGTTGCTAAGGTGAACCTGCTGTTTCTCTGATTGTCTTTCTAACTGTCAGTGTTTAGTTTCCATTTGACTGACCGAACCTTTGAGTATACACTTGGAACTTGACAGTTTGAGTTTTGTCATTTTGGAAGGTGATCATAGCAATTCCTTTCAACTTGCTCCAATTTATACTCTTCTTTTTCAAAGCCATTGTTCTCTTTATATCACCATCTTTCCTCTTTTGCTGACAGCTTCTGATGCCTAGATTCCACTTTCTTTGTTTCTTAAAACTTTTTCTATAGCAAGTTGCCATCAATCCTTTCCTAATACGGCCTAATCATTTTCCTGTTTATTTGTGAAAGACATAAATTCCCTAGTCATTTGGAAGAAAAAAATAATAACTAGTGTAAGAGAATCCGGAGTCATTTCTCACATAACTCACATAGCTATTCTTGCTGTGGCAGAACACCACCATGTCTCAAGCCTGTACTGGCCTAATTGGGACGGCAGTATCAAGTTCATGGAGAAGTGAGGAAGGCTTTCCTTCCTTCTACTTGCCTGGTTGTCCTCATTGCTCAGCAAATAAAGATTAGAAAGAGGACATTTAAAGATCTTAAACTATGAACTTGTCTTATCCTCCTTTTGTCTTCCCAGGGATTCTAACTTCTAAATCAGTCTTCTGTTGAAAAGCACTTGGAGAAAGGTGGTTACATTTGAGCCATGTACTTGGCCTGTATTTCCATATTATTCTTGAGGAAACAGCAGATGAGTTGTGGTAGAGCAGAATGCAAGTATGCCTTCCTGTCTTCACAGTTGAACTTATAGGCAGTAATCCTAAGAGAATTGCCCAGTTTACCTGGTAGTCTGCCAGAAACTACATTTGCAGAATATTTTTTCTAAGTAGTATTTTCGTTTTTAGTGTCCCTAGCCACAAATGATACATTCAAATCTTCCTTCCATTTTGGCTTTTGTTTTATGTTGTTCATCAGTTCACTGCTTCCCTGTGAATGGCAAAAAGTATCGCCTGTTGTGTCCTCAAACACATTACGTGCATTGTTCTTCTGGGGCTTCGGACATGGCAGCACTTGGTCCATAAGAATGTTCTCAGTGGTTAAAAACTTCCAACAGAGAAGTATGAAATGTTGTCCACAGTGCTGGAGTGTGACTCAAGAGATAGAGCACCCATCTGGCAGGTGCAAAGCCCTGTATTCAAACCCCAGTACCACCACAAAAAGAAAAAAAGAAATGTTGCACACAGAGTAGCTTTACTTTTTAATATGCTATTCCTTATCTTTCTTTTCTATCTTTCATAGTGTACATGGGTTACAGTTGATCTCTACTATCACTATGCTCTGGTGATTCATGCCTATAATCCTAACTCATCAGTAGGCAGAGATCTGAGGATCATGGTTTGCCAGCAGTTTGCCAGCCTGGGCAGGAAAAACCATGAGATTCTCAGCTTTAATTAACCACCAAAAAAAAAAAAAAAGCTGGTCTCCAATTAACCACTTAAATAAAGCTGGGAGTGGAACTATGGCTGGAGCAGTAGAACACTAGCCTTGAATGAAAAAGCTAAAGGACAGCACCCAGGCCGAGAGTTCAAGTCCCAGTACCAACACACACACTTGCACAAAAGAAGAATTATCTGATAAATACCTCCTTAAAATTGGGGGATTAGTAATTTCACATTGCTTATTTGTGTTTGTATATGTTATCTTCTTCAGTGAAAAGTTCTATTTTTCAATATGTCAAGAAACACTGCTGTTATCTGTTTTCCTCTTCAATGGAATATCATAATTTGAGCTTCATTTTTAGCCTATAAAATAGTGTTCCAGAAAATGAAGTTTTAAATTTTCTTTTTGACAAGTGATCACATTGAATGAAACAAGATAACTGTCAATTGTCTTGGACTTTTTCTTAAGAGAGTCTCACAAGTTAACGAAAGTTTGAAAGACCTCATAGGTTTTTCTATAATTCTTTGCAAGTGATTTTAGAAAAAAAAATTACCATATGTGAGGGAGTGGTTTAGGAAAATCTAATTATTTGTTCACTGTCCTATTGGGAAGATCTTTTAGAGGAAAAGGTCTGGGTGGGGAGAGGATTTGGGCCCTATAGAGACATGAGCTGGAGAATTATGTTTTTTATGTGCCTCAGATATGATATTGAAGGAATGTGACTTTTGACACATAGGAATTCAGCCCCATGTATACAGATTCCTTAAGAGGGAAGGAATCTCAATCCATTTTGACATGTGTCGTTGTTTGTTGACCATATATGTATTTGTAACATCGTTCACAATCTCCTTTTAATGGTAATTGTCTAAGATTATACTCTGTATGACTTTGTTTTCTAGGCTTCGGGAGCAAGTTCTGCTTGAACCTAGCCGGCGGTTATGGAACCCATTGACATTCCAAAACAATATATACACATAACTATGTATTTGTGTGTGTGGGTATGTGTATATATGTATATGTATGTGTGTATATATATATATGTGTATGTATATACACACACACACACATAATCAGCCAAAATCAGAGAAAAGGAACAGGGATTTAATACCTTTTTTATGCTTATTTTTGTCAAACATGTACTCCTTTCATACGGGTGGCTTTTACAAGGCAACTTCCGTCATTTAATGTTTTCAATTGTAATTGTCTTAATGGAGATGTTAGATTCATATCTGATTAACATTTTTAACAACTTAGAGGAGATTTTAACTTTAGTTACTTAGATTAGGTAAAGTTATTATACCAAATTCTTGTCCAAAATTGTTTTCAGGGGTAATTTCCCTGATGTGTGTATAACATCGAGATCTGATTTTACAGATGCATAAGTCCTAGCGCAAGACTAGGCATGTGCTTTCAGCTAAGTAAAGGAATTACTTCCGTCAGTTTCCCCCAATCAAAGAAGCCATGTCATTTTACTTTTAGAGACATACAGTGGGCCCATTATGAGAATTTTCATAATAGCTCATAATTTTCATAAAAGCTCATTTGTCCGCCAACATTAAAAAGTAACCAACTCCTCAGGTATTTGTAGTTTACCCTAATGCTTCTATAAAAAGAAAGTAGGAAAAAAAAAAGAAAAGGGTAGATAATCTTTCTTATGCAAACTTTTTTCTTATAATTTGTCTTTTCCTTTCTTTTCACTTTAGTAGCATCCTTCACACATTTGTGTGCCTGATTTGAAAGGAAGCTGGGGTACCCAGCAAGTTTAGCTTTAAGTTTCTGTGTATTGATTTGCCGATTAGGTAGTGCTAGGAGGAATAAAAAAGGGAAGAAAGCAGAGCATAAAGCATGGTGCTTGGGCTCTTTGCTTCAAAAGAATAGCAGTGGCTTAGGGTTAAACTGGCCATTTTATCCAAATGCTTGCTATAAAATCTGAAAACATACTGGCAGGTGCTCCGCTCCTTGGCAATCCATTGAGTATCCAGAGTTCTACAATGTTTCACTGAAGAATTGGTTAGTGTTTTGATCCTCAAGTATGAATGTTGTTTATGTTTGGGAGTGGGTTGGGGGCTTTTTGGTTTTTTTGTTATTATTATTCTTGAAGCTTACCAGATATGAATGGCTAATATTCCATTGTTCTGCTTATTGTAATGGTGAATGCTTTAAGAAAAAAAGTGTAATTTGCTAAGAATAATTCATGATCTGTTTATGCGATAACTCCTTTTTGTTACAATTTTTTTAAAAAAAGGCTATTTTTGTTAATGTAAAGTAAATATTTCAGAGCAAATTTTTTAAACTTATTGCACTAAATACAGGCTCTGTACAAAAAAAAAAAAGCCTCAGCATTTTATCATTCCATGGAAGGAGAACCTTTTGAAAGAAAGCATTGCCTCCTATCAGAATTAGACAGTGAATTAGACTGGAATTATGGACACTCATTCAAATTCATGTCACTAGGGCTTCATAAGTAGCTGTTTGCTATTGTGCTTCCTTTCAAAGGGTTAGACCTTTAAATTGCTGCAAAAGGTAAACTGTATTCTTTTCTAAGTATCGGTGTTCTTTATGCTAGCTAGGCTAAAAAAAAATTGCTAAATGCCTTGGTTTCTTTTCAAAGCTCATATACTATTTCTGATTTTTTCAGAATATTTGCAATAAGAATCTGGATTAAAAAAAAATAACAATAGAAAAAGAAAACCACACACACAATTTAAGAGTTCATATCTTAGCAAGATCTGGGAAACCAACATTGTTGATTTCAAAACTGCCTAAGCAGTTTTGAAATAATAATTCTCCAGAAGTTAATATCTAACACCTAATACTGCCAAATATATGTCAATGTCCTATGATATTAGTTGAAATGGAATACGTCTAATTGTGTAACTAACAACTGAGAGAAAAAATCCAGGATCTATCATGTATTTTGTAGCCATGCTGATTGTTGGGTGTTCAGAATCATTGGGAACTAACACTAGAATTGGTAAAAGTATAGAAGATGAGTACTAAAAGACAAGTCACTCCAGGAGCTAGCTATTTTAGGAGGTGTCCCTCCAAGGACCTGATGGAAGTCTTGAACTTGGAAATTAGGTTCTGCTCACTTGAACATCCCCACACCATGGACCCTCGCTGCTTCCGTTCCATGTGCTCGCAGTCTCCGCTATCTGGAAGCCACCAGGAATGCTTTCTAATCATCATTTGCAACTAGAACTGTAACCAGAAAGAAATTTTGTATTTTTGTATAACTTGACTGTGTGCCATTTTATATAACAGGTCCTGCTTTACAAATAAATTCTGTTTTACTAACATTGTGTTTAGAAATTATGATCTATGTATAACCATGTCATTTGAGTTTCAAATTAATTTCCAAGCTACTTTTTCATACGTAAATGTGTCTGCCATATAGATATATGAAGACATGCACATATATCTCCCAGCCACCTCACAGAGAGATGTTTGATATATGGAATATCACTCTCACATGAGCTTTATTATTTAACTTGATAAAGAAAAAAAAAACCGCACAGTGGCTTTTTAGCGACATGTAAATGTTTTCAGTTTTTGTTCTAATCTTCCTGCTGCCTCTCATTCATTGCAAGTCATCCTTCAACTAGATATGGGCTGCCTTACTGCTGTTCACTCTCTGCTTTTGTCTTCTGCCCAAGTGAGGAGAATAGATGAACAAAAATTAGCTGTGAGATGTGGATACCTGAATAGTTTTATAAGCCTGAATAGTTTTATATATTATGCTTTTCATTATTTTCTGTGCTGGTTCTTCAAAACTGCATTTTGGAGTATTGTCTTTATAGTTACAGCAAGGGTCCTTATGTAAATGGTCATAGTGTCTGGAGTTCAGCTATCATTTCTGCCACCAGATAATTAATGCCCTGGTGCATGAATTAAGACTCTTAAGATCCTGCCTCAAGGATAAACTGTGCTTTAATCTAATATGAAAGGCACAAGGTTACATTTCAATGTAAATCCACAAGGCACATCTTCAGTGTGAGGCTTAACAGTGCAATAATAATAAAACATTAGCTATTTAGCAAGGGCACTGAGATTATATAAATCATACATGAATAAGCAGAGCTCAAAGCAGGTTGGTCTTTAAACCATTTAATACAATGGTTAATTTAAGATTAAAGTTTTTATTTTGTCTTACAGATAATTAAGTCCTAAGTCACTTCGACTTACTCTTCATTGGTCTCCCAACATTTTCCATAATTTAAGGAAGAACCTAGTTTAAAAAAAAATTATACTTAACCCGTATGCACTCCCCACACACACACACTTTTCAGTGAAAGGCGTCTGCTAATTATAACCTCTTCCAATCTTACTGACCTTGGTATTTGCTAAGAGCTCTCTGGCTTTCCAGTGCAGTTTTCAAGATTTCATCCCAGTACTGGCTGATGGAGCTGACTCTTTTATTCTGGTCTTGAGCTGCTTTAAACACAATAATAATATTTTCTACTTTTCTGGCTCAAAACATCTATAAGAATTGCATGAATCAAATATATGCAAGACCACACAGTACACAGAGGCTTCAAACATTTCCACCATGCATAATCACTAGCTACTAAAGGCTGCAAGAAGTGCTCTTCCCACCCTACACACATGCAAAATAGTATTTTGGAATCAGCTCTGGGCATGGGATCAGCTCCAAAACCAGTGTTGTTGGTTATAGTGACTGCGATGTTCTATTCTATTCTACTCTATTCTAGTCCTATTTGAATGGAAGTTTCGAGTAGCCTGCGAAGTTTCCTTCAAAAAAGTCTTTAAATTTATACTTACAGTTAGTAAATTTTTTGCTGCTCTTCTGTGGCTGCTTTGGGAGAAAAAAAAAAAAACCTGAGAGGCTTATCAGTGCATCTGACACAGTTAATTTATGTATTCTTTTCATATATTCCATCTGTCAGAAGTGTTTGCCTAGTGTTGTTAAGATATGGTCTGTGAATATATATTGGAGAATTGTAGGATCATAAGCAAATGCATAAGGCAGAGTTTTGAATATTGTGTATTCATAACAAAGAATGCCTTTTGCTTTAAATGCATATTTGTGTAGCTCTGTACTAAGGAATGTATGTTAGCGCTTTTGAAAAGTAGCCACTTCGCATGGATAGTGTCTGCTTTTGGAACATATATAGCCTAAATTGTGGAAAAGCAGGACTCTTGAGTGTATCAAGGAAAAGAAAGAAAAAAAAAGATCTAAGGCTAGCAAATTTACAATGAACCAAATGTTGTATATACATAAAAATCTAGACTAGCACATGTTTCCCATTCAAATTTCATAAATTTGAGTCTAATTCTTATATCCACATTTTACGAGGACAGTTATAAACCAGGATTTGAGACTATCTTTTGTACTGAAAATTTCAGTGCAGTTTTTAAATTTGTGAATTTCTGTGGAAAAACATTTTCTATAGAAATACTACAGGGTCCTTTCTTCCTCCCCATCTTGATTTTTTTATATGTATAAAAATAAGCAAAGTCAGTTGCACTGCTGCATGAACTATTACTACTTTTATAAAGTACTTAAACAAGATTTAAGTTGGATATTTTCTAAGATAATTCATTAAGAATGTGTTTGAAAGATATGAAATTGTTAACAGACCCAAATGTTAGTCTCTTTGTAAGTTTTGATATTCAGTACTACATCCTGAATAATTTCCTCTAGACCAGAAAGCAGTGGTCTAGTTATTATGATCTAGTGGCACATGAAAACACTGACTTGCAAATATTCCAAATGTTTTCACTTTCATTTGCTGAGATCTTAATATGTGATATTCAAAAGTAGATTTATTTGAAGGGCTGTAGGTCTCTTTGAACTTATGAAAGCTTTGGACTGTCTTGCTCCTCAATGTAAATAGAACCTCGGAACATTTGAAACGTTCCTGGGAGTGATTGTGCCTCTACTAACAATCCTCTGGCCTAGAATCATTTTTATAACAAGAGTTTGTATAGTTTAGTACCAGGTTTGGAAATAGAGACCATTAATCTGAGTGGATAACAGAAGATCGGCATTGAATCTTTTTAAGAATAAGGTTTCCATTGAGGTGTGAGGGTGTATGTGTCTTGGAGGAGTTTTTAGCAAGGTACCAAATTTTTTTCAGTGGACCCCTCCCCCAAAAAAATCCAAGAAGAAATAAATATAGAATCCTTAATTACTATCTACCATGACACTTGTGTAGGATTGAGGATGTAGCTTAAGTGGTAGAGCACTTACTCAGTATTTCTTAATATTGAAAGAAAATGAAGATGATAATTTGGTTGTAGTTGAGATATGACATTATATGGCATAGTGTTACCAAATATCCCTTCTAATATCCGTCAACATGACCAAAAATAGTTAAACAAAATACAACAAACTGACGAAAGAAATAATGGAAATCTGTAGGAGTAGATGCTGGGACTTGAAATCCCAAAAGTCTCTCCCCTTCATAAATCAGGGAAGTGTTTGGCATCTTTCCACTCACTATGGCAGAGCTGCCTTGGACCCCTCTGCCACTGGGGCCATGCCTTTCTCCATCTTCCTTTAAGCACTTCATTTACTTTATATCTACAACTTGTGAGTATGTAAGGGTACTGGCATCTGCATGTCAGCTCTCCCCAAATGCTCTTTATATCCTTAGGGGGGAAAAAATCCTTAAGGGAGTTTTGAAGTTCTTTAAAAATTGGAATTCAAGTGGGTCCTGATTTCATATAGTCAGATATCAAACCACTACCTGCATTTTTAGGCTGAAGAAAGCAGTTGAAATCTGAGGACTGGCTTGAGGAATGTAAAAAAAAAACGAGAAAAGAACTTCCCTGCCCTCCCCCTTCCCCTAAAGCTTTGCCTTTCACAATGTAAAGAAAACCACTACTAGACATTTCTATACCAGGTGGAAAAGAACAAATATCCAGTCTAATTTGCTAGATACTTTCATCATAAAAGTGTGACAAAGACAATAGATAATATTCTGACTTCTGTGTATGAATCTTATCCATATGTCCTGCCAGCTAGGAATATAATTTGAGTTAGTTACTGCATGAGAAATATATAATACAGGAAGTGGTGCTGTAGCTCAAGTGGTAGAGTGCTAGCCTTGAGCTGAAGAGTTAAGGGACAGTGCTCAGGCCCAGTGTTCAAGCCCCACAACTGACCAAAAAAAAAAAGGAAGAGAAATAACATGATATACTAGTTCATGTGGGGGAAAAAAAAAGAGTAGGCATTGAGAAGATATGAAGAGTAAATGGTCAGATAGAGCAGCCCCATGAACTGCCTGCCCAGAGTGTGCAGACCCTCTTATTTTTATTTTTATTTATTTAGTTATTTTTGTCAGTTGTGACGCTTGAACTCAGGGCCTGGGTGTTGCCCCTGAGCTTCATGCTCAGGGCTGGTGCTCTGCCACTTGAGCCACAATGACACTTCCAGTTTTTGAGTGGTTAATTGGAGATAAAAGTCTCACAAGAACTTTTCTGCCTGGGCCAGCTTCAAACCCTGATCCTCAGATCTAAGCCTCCTGAGTAGCTAACATTATAAGTATGAGCCACCAAGCACCAGGCTACCCTCTTCTTTTACAATCAGGTCAAGATTCTTCTCCTCCAACACTTTCGTGTTAGGAATGTGACAGTAATAGAACAGCTTTGGAAGTGGGTGTCTTGAAATGGACTGCTAGATACATTCTCCCCATTCTTTGTGTCCCATTTAGGTTTGTGTTTTTTTACTACTCTTATTAATTTGGATTTTCAAGGATCAGATGGAAGAAATTGTTTTCTTTTAAAATTTCCTAAGCTGCTAGATTTGTTCATGTTGGCTGGTTTCTTTTCTCCTCTGTGATAGTACTAAAAATTCCAAATGAAAAGTTTCCATATTCATGACACTAACTGCACTCCTGATCTTATGTCTAGTGAAGTTAAGATCAACTGGACTGACTTGATTATAGAAGGAAAAATAAAAATAATTTTTTAAAAAGCAGGGAGAAAAAGTATGCTGGGCATCTTAACAACATGATAGAGGCTCTGGACTAACAACCAAAGACAAAAGCATGTCTTCTGAAAACCAAAAGTCCAGCCTTACGTACTCTCTGGCACAGCCTTTCTGACCATGAGTTGAAGACAGGCCTCCTAGAATAAGGTAATCAACCCTTTTAAAGACCAGTCAATAAATTAAGGACCTGCTATTAATCTCACACACAGTCTTCCCATCTAATGTCAGCCTTGCCCTTCATACTGGGTGGTAAACTCATCAAATGGCACACCAATGAGTCTGTATACAATTTTTTATGCCCTGATATCCAGCAGGAGAAACATGTTGTGCCACATATTTCTGGATGCCTTTTTGTCATTTTGTGGTGTTGGGTTTTTTGTGGTTTTGGTTTTGGTTTTTGCTATTATGCATCCTCATGTCAAAATCTTTGTGTCACATCCTGTCTTTGTCTGTTACAAACTGGAGGATCACAGTTCAGCCTTCCATGAATTCCATAGTTTGGGGTAATTTTCCTTAGGATTCTTTGGGGTTCTTTCTTCTTGCAGTGTCACTACACTGTATGCACGTGGGGAAACATACATGTAGGTGCTTGAACATACTCCACAGACACAATCATAGTCCTGGTAATTGTACTGTCATTGCTGACACAGTACACACTTTGCCGATGGAGCATTCTGCTCTCAGCCGACTTAAGAAATATGTATATTAAGCAATTAACTTTCTGGAGTTACTGAATCTTGCTGGGAAATTAACTTCCAAGAGCTCTGAATTGGATGGCATATTCCATCTGGCTTCAGAGTACCATGAACTTATATGAAATGGAGCTTTGAAATGTTTTTCTTGTGCAGAAATATGAACTAGAAACAACAACAAAAAAGTGCTGATCTTATGCTAAGTTTTCTCTGTGTTACTGACTCAGTTGCCAGAATTATAACGAAAACTGTATTTTAGTCTAACAAATGTATACAATTTTTTATGTAATAAATAAAATTTTATAGGAAAGAATGTCATTGTCTACTGTGTCATCACGCTTTGCCCATACCCACAGTAGTGAGTGAGGAAAGAGATCATAGTTTCTAATTAGGTTGTTATACTGCCAGGGTGTCTGAGAAGTTCCAAGCTCTTCTTTTCTAGCACCCCTCAGCCTGTTCTAGGGCCGTTGGAGTATGGAATATAAACATATCAAAACCAATTTTTTTTTGTCTTTTTGTGTGTGTGTGCTGGTAGCAGGGCTTGAGCCTCAGGGTCTTCTACTCTTACTTGGTTTTTCACACAAGGCTAGTGCTTTACCTATTGAGCCATACTTTCACTTCTGGCATCTTGGTGGTGAATTGGAGATAACAGACTCATGGACTTTCCTCCCCAGACTGGCTTCAAACTGCAATCCTCAGATCTCAGCCTCCTGAGTAGCTAGGAGTATCAGCCTGAGCTATAAGCACCAAGAGGGTAAACTTTTAAGTTTATCCACTCTCCAGTCTCAGTGGTCCTGTGAATGCTACAGTCACAACTGAATTCAATGGTCAGGTAGGAAAGCCTCTGTTAGGTAATATTCACCATGGAAAGCATCCATTGTGCCTGGTGCCAGGTGCCACACATGAACTGAAGCCTCCCTCTGTACTGAGCTAATAGCCAGGCATACCTGTAGTATGCCATCATGTAGGCAGTGGCTGTGTTCCATCACAGTTTGGGGGGGTAGGGAATCAAGATTTATGTAAAGCTAATCTTTTCTTTGATGGTACTATAGATTGAACTGTGAGTTTTATTATTTTAGTTAAGACAAGTAATAGTAAAAGTGAAAAATGACTTGTGCCTTTAACTTGATATGATGCTTCTTTTATTGCCCAGGTTCTGAGAAACATAACTTTAGAATATTTACCTAGGCTAAATTTAGGAGTCCAGGAAAAAATATAGAGCTAGTTATTAGACTATTTCATGGTCTTACCAAAATTTCAGTGGACACCTTAAGAATCTTAAATTCTTACAAGCTCCTGGGCCAGGTCTTTGAGTAGAGAGGTAACAGCACGGAGCAGTTTCCTTTCCGTCAGAACAGGCTTTCAGTGGGCTTCCTGTTGGATCCTGGGCCCTTCACTAAGAGACAAAGTGAAAGGGATTTGTCTACTCTCTCCATCTTCCAGGAAAGATTCTTGGAAATTACAGCAAAATAACATGCATATGCAAAAAAAAATCAAAGTAAAAATTGAGTTTAGAAAATGGCTGGGTATATGGCAGTCCTGGCAGAGAGGAAATCAAAATAAAGTTTTACATGTTTAAAAAAAAGGGATGGTGTTAACAATGTAAGTAATAATGACTTGTAATAACATTCAGAATATAGTCCATGAAAAAGTAGGAGGTAAAGCATTATTTGTAGCAGGACCTCAGTGAAGTTATACTAGATGCTGTTTCTCTGTGTACATTAGTAGTTGGTGGGTTAGTTGAAGATTCTGACTGGGATTGAAAATCATTAGAAAATGAATTTCAATATAAAATGTTCATTAGCCAATCTTTGACATAGTTATATTCATTTTTTAATAATTCCTTGGCCCCTATCTTCTTTGTCTGAGCAACACCAATAATATGACCACTCAAAGATGCAAGGTGTGAATTATTCATTATTGTTAAAAAGATCAAGAATTTAGAGGTGTTTATGAAGCCTGTAGACACTGGGATTTCTATAATTTCTTGCAAACAGTTGTATTTCTCAGGCACTTAAGATGAGTGTTTACATGTATTAAATCTTTCCAAGGCATTCAATCTTTCAAAACATTAGTTTTCATAGAAACTACTCTTTTCATATTCATTGTTTAAGTAATTCATATGCTACAATAGTTAAGCAATTAGAGGAGGCACCATACCTGTTACATATGTTGGAAAAATATTCCTGACTCTCACCAAGCACGCTCCACTAATGCTGAGAACACAGGATCCTGAAAATAGCCCCTCCCTAAAGCACTTTGCACATCCTATCTCTACAGGTTAGACACTGTCAGTTAATCTGGCAAAAGGATTATGTGGAAATCAGAAAAGCCACTATCAAGAAGATTATTAGAGTTATCTCTGTCTTGGGAGATTATGGATCATTTTAATTTAATTGGTTAGCTTCTTTGTTTATATGTTTTAAAATATTCTTCTGTGGTTTTTAGTATGAAAAAACTGAACTATATTAAAAATAAATAGCTAGAGGGCTGGGTGGCTCAGTGGTAGAGTCCTTGCCTTGCATGCATGGGGCTCTGGGTTCAATTCCTCAGTACCACATAAGCAGAAAAAGCCAGAAGTGGAGCTGTGGCTCAAGTGGTAGAATGCTGGCCTTGAGCTTAAGAGCTCAGGGACAGCGCCCTGGCCCAGAGTTCAAGCCCCACAACTGACAAAAAATAAAAAAAAACCTAGGTAAGAAAATAAAACAACAGCTACTAAAGCAGTGTTTTAATACATCTATGGAACAATTAAGAGACAAGTTTCTCAAGTCAGTCCTACTATTGATAAGAATTGAGTAAAAGCTAAATGTATCTATCTTGAATGAAGGAAAGAATTTTTTTAATCAATGATACTTATGGCAGTTGGCTTTCAATTGAAAACAAATCTAAGTCAAATCCATGTTGATTAAGGATTTTTTTCATTGCACAAGAGAAAGGGGGAGGAAGATTTGGTAAGTTTAGGATCATAAAAAAGAATGGCAATAATGATGATCTGAATGGAGTTGGGGTCTGTGTCTCACATTGGTGAAGAGTGTGATTGAATGAGGCCCAATCCAGATACTCTCCCAAGCATGGCCACTTGTATGTATGTGTTCTGTGTGGTCACTTCATTCAACAAGCATTTCCTCCTCTCTCCAGGCAGTTTACATCCTGGAAGCTCAGTGCTAATTACTCTCTGACTTCAAGAAGTAGAGGGTGTTTAAGATGTACATACAATGTTGAGGTCGTCAGGAAAAGCTATGCTAGATGGTCTTGAAGGATAACAAGAATTAGCCAAATGGTGAAGGGACAGGAGAGACTGCGGAGTCCCTGCATGGGCAACAACCCAAGTATGAGGACAGACAGTGCTTTGGGATGGCCACTGCAAAACACGTATAACAACTGGTGAGCCTGGAGAGAAGATGGAATCCTTGCATGTGTGTTCAGACCTAAAGTGAACTGGAAAGGAAGGGAAGTAATATATGTGTGTAGAAACTAGAATAGAGGTGGGAATGTAGAAGAAGTCTAGGAGAGGAAGAGGCTTGAGCCAGGATCTGAAAGGAAAACAAGCTTGGTGACTAATTAGATTTGTAGGGAGGAGAGAAAAAACCATAGAAGCCTACACTCAGTATGATACATCACACCTCTTTAAAATAAGAGCATGCACCTGATGATCAAATTCATCCAGGTTCAGTCTCAAATTCACCAAACACTAGAAACGTTTACCTTTTCCAATCAATGCTATCTCTTGTAAATTCTCAAAATAATACAAAGGAGCCAGAGAGAAAAAAGATAAATGACCTTAAGATCTTTCTCTGCACCAGGGATTTTTCTCCCCTGTACCTAATGAATGAGAGCTACCTAAGTTCCAGGTTTTGGATGAGAGTTCCCAACCTCACAACGGCCTAGGGAGTCTGTAAACTATGAAATTTGCTTTTCTACCTTGTCACCTTCACCATCTTTGTTTTCTATGCTAATAAGAAACAACCTTCAATCTGTTTTTAGGGCATGTATATTTACATATTTATGTTTTCTCCCTCAAATAGCATATCTACAAAAACAAAAACGCAGAAACAAAAATAGGAAGGACTAAAGATGTTAAGTTCTAGATCGGTTGCAGTACATGGAGGCACTGAGCTTTGAACTTTCTACCAGCCTGCAAAGAAACGAAAATACTAGGTTAGGTGTAATTTTATTCCACATGTTTTCAATATCCAAAAATCATTGTAAAAGAGATATTCACTGCTGTAGTCCAGGGGAATTTTGTCCAGGAAATTTGGCACCAGAGGTTATGTGATCAACAGAGTTATCAACAAGGTTAGTGCCAGTAGACTTTGAGAATGTCAGCTATTATATGAACCACACTTCCCTCAGTCATTTAATTTTTTGCTTCTAATACAAATCCAGTCACAAATATTATAGTTGTAAGACTTCTCTTTAAAGTAGCTATCCTATTTTTTTCTGTTTTTAGCCACTAAAGACATTTATAACTACTGCATATTCATACTTAGGCAATAAACTACTTAACACATAACATAGCTGGATGTGTGAGTATATGTCTAGTACTGTAGTGGCAGAAGCCAATTGTATTGGGTATGTCAGCTGTTCTTGAAGAGTTAACTCGGGAGTCCTGGGGGAACCACCAGGTGGTGGGAGGAGCAAAGAAGTGGGGATACAATGATTAACATGCCTTTGGAAGAGAGGCAGGCAAGGAGTATTCCCAGAAGATACAAAAAGTGTGAAGAAATAATGTCTGTGAGTGGGTCCTGAGGAGTGAATGGGATCGTGATATTGGAGAAATCCAAAGAGATCAGATCTCAAGGGTCTTGTGGACTGTCCCAAGGGACTTGATTTTAGGCCAAAGAAAATGGAGACTCACTGGAAAGAGGTCTATAAGCAAAGGAGTGTTTGAAAGTATTTGCTTTTTAGGGCAGGGGGAAATGTAGTATAAGGAGCCGTGTAGGGATTATAGAATAGAATAGGTTGCATCCAGTCTGGATAATCAATGAGGAGACTTTGATGATAAGCCAAGTCAGTGTGTATGAATTCTGTAGCTAGGACATCAGCAGCAGAATGGAACAAAAGGGATATACTTAAGAGCTTTTGAAGAGGTAAAGCAATCAGAACTGGATGATTGATTGGTACATGGGGCCAAGTCAAAAGTGAGAGTCAAGAGTAAGTCTCCAGGTCCTGGTTTGCATGTAACAGTTCATTGAAAAATAGTTTACTTTTCAACCAGAAAGAATCATGGTTAATTAAAAACCCTGTTTACATTAGTAGAGACAAGATGAGATAACAGAGAAAGCAATGAACAAAGTGTTGGAATAACTGCATTCATCTCTAGTTACTCTCAACTACAGGTTACTTGTCCTGTTAATGCCTAAATTTCCTTGCCTGTTAGAGGAAAACACTCCACCCATGCTATAATCTTATTGTGATACTTAAATGTAGTGGAGAAGAATATGCTTTGAAACCAGTTGAGTGTGATGTAGTCATTTATCTCTTCATTTTCTGAACCAGCATAGCATTTTTAAAAAAAAATAGCAATGGTCTTGGGATCATGGGTATGGGTTTGGATCTGTCTCCATTACTTGTTTAAGCTGTGTAACCTAGATGGTAAAATGGGAATAATAATGTCTTATATGAGTTTTTGTAAGTATAATAAGTAGTTCATCTACTCAATTGTTACCAGATCTATATAGATATAGATAAAGAGAGAATCAATTATCTTTAGAAACTGAGAATATAAAATTGATCTCAATACACTATAACCTGTGCTCTAATTTTATATAGAAAAAATCTAAATGTTGGGGGTTTTTTGGGGGGGGATCTGGTTGTGGGGCCTGAACTCTGGGCCTGGGCGCTGTCCCTCAGCTCTTCAGCTCAAGGCTAGTGCTCTACCACTTGAGCCACAGCACCACTTCGGCTTTTTTCTTTTTGCTTATGTGGTGCTGAGGAATCGAACCCAGGGCCTCGTGCATGCAAGACAAGTGCTCTAGCACTGAGCCACCTTCCCAGCCCCCTAAATGTTGGGTTTTTGTGAATAAAATGCTAGATTAACAAATTTGAAAACTCCCTCTTTTCATTAAAGGCATGCTTAAGCTGGCAAAGACTGTCAGATCAACTTTTCTAAACCCTGGAATCTAATTTAAACGCACACACACACACAGAAAACAAAGACAAGCAAGAGAATGCTAAATGAAGAATTTCAGTAATAGGATACAGGAACACTAACTTTCCTATGTTGCCATCCCCGTTCAGAGCTCAGTGACAGCGGTGGGGATGCTTGCATGGCCCAGTGTTCCTCATGTGGCTCCTGTGGTGTGTTGGTCATGTTCCTTTTTTTGGGGGGGGGTCCGGTTGTGGGGCCTGAACTCTAGGGCCTAGGCCCTGTCCCTGAGCTCTTCAGCTCAAGGCTAGCACTCTACCACTTGAGCCACAGTGCCATTTCCGGCTTTTTTCTTTTTGCTTATGTGGTGCTGAGGAATCGAACCCAGGGCCTCATGCATGCAAGGCAAGCGCTCTACCACTGAGCCACCTTCCCAGCCCCATCATGTTCTTGAAAATCATAGTGGTTTGTTTTGCACTATGTGATAGCTGCCTGCAAGATTGGCTCAGAGGTTTGTCTTCATTTCACATTCCTCAGAACCTTCTTTAAAGGTAGATATACATCCTGAAACAACCTGTTATCAGTAATAGTACAAGTGGCCAGAAGCAGATGGATGGAAAAGCCTAAGGAAGGAAGAGACTAGGAAAGAACATACTCTGGGAGAACAAAGACTTTGAAAGACTCCTGTATATGCCAACGAATCTAAAATGCTGCATGCATCCTCTGGGGACACTATAGAAACGCACGCGCGCGCACACACACACACACACTAAAACATAACAAATCCCTTGAATATTCACCTCTGGCAAATGCAAGCAGGAGTGAAGGCTGAAGCAGAGTTGGAAACAGCCTTGCTAAGCTCTAGGGAGTGTTCCTACATAGCATAAATTTGCAAGGACTGGAAAATGGTATTTGGTTCTAAGCATGTAAGGAAATCAGATTCCTGGCTGAGATACTAATGATTATACACACCAATCTTTAAGTAAACTATAATGTTTACCAAAACATTAAAAAAAAACAACCATTCAGCAAATTCACTCAATATTCAACTGAAAACTACAAGTACTAACAACAAACCCTGGGGAGAGGGAGAAATCTGATTTCTAGAGTTGTCAATCAATAATGATATTCAAAATGTACACCTTTCAACAACAACCAAAAAAATCTATAAAGTACAAAAAGAAACAAGAAAGTATAGCCTACCAATAGGGAAATCTAAAGGGGCTATTGGACTTACCAACACACACATATCAACTGACCAAAATGATTTTTTAAATGCACAAAGAACTAATAAAAAACAAGAGAATAATATCTTGCCAATAGAGAATATCAATAAAGATAGAAATAAAAACAAATAGAAATTCTGGAGTTGAAAAGCAAACTAACTAAAACAAAACCACTAATAAAATTCACTAGGAGATTTGAACATGGGGGGGGGAAGAATCACTGAATTGAAAGATAAAAACACTTATTATTTAGTTTGAGAAGGAACAAAAAGAATGGAGTAAATGCATACAGCTTTAAGATACTTGTTGGATACTACAAAATAGACCACTGCAAACATTATGGAAGCCCCAGAGAGAAGGGGTGGTAGGAGAAAAAAAAGAATACTTGAATAAATAAAGGCCAAAAACTTCTCAGCTTTGATGAAAAACAAATTTCTACATCCAAGAAACTCAATAAAATTTATGCAGGAAAATTTAAGAGCCGCACACGAAGACAGATGATAATTAAAATTGTTAGCAAAGACAAAGCATGAATATTGCATGCATCAAGAGAGAAGTAATACTTTGTATACAGCACTTTTTAATAAAAATCAATCCCTGATCTATTTTCAGAAGCCATAGACAGTGAGATGATAAGTTTACAGGATGGAAAGAAAAAAAATGTCCATCAAGAATTCTTTATCCAACAAAAAGCACTTTTCAAAACTAAAGGAGAAATCAAGACTTTGCCAAGTATACAAAAGCTGAGGAAGTTGGTTGCTGGTGGAAGTGTCCTTCGAGAAATGCTAAAGGCTGTCCTTCAGGCAGAATTGAAAACATAATAGATGATCACTCTAGTCAGACAAAAGAAAGAACCTGGTAAGGATGTGTGTAGATAAATATAAAAACTACTCTTTTTGTATATTTTACCCATTTTTTCCTATATAATTTTAAAGGCAATAGAGCATTATTATAAATCTATCTGAATGGGCTCCCAGTGTATAAAGATGTACTATCTATTCTTCCTAAGCCAACACACAAAGAGCAGAAGGCCATGTGTCACTTGAGCCCCAGAGTGTCTGCATGAATACAAGTTCAGCATCTCTCAGGTACTTAAGGAGCTGGAGATGAACTTGGACCTCTAGCTAAGAGAACTGAAATATCATAGCAGCCGAAGAAATTGAGTTGCATTCTGATGAGAAAGCTCTCGTGATACTTGTTACAGAGCCTCAACAGAAATCTTATCCAAAAACCCAAGCCAGCTTATATGTGAATAGAACAACAGAAAAAAGCCTCATTGATAAGCATGTGGTCTTTGTTGCTCAGAAGAGAATTCTACCTGAATAACCTAAAAAAAAAAAAAAAGTATATGACAAATAAAGAAACATCTCCTAGGAGCCACACCTTAGAAGGCAGACACAATATCCTTGATGACTTGATCTTTCCAAGTGATATTGTGGGTAGAAGAATCTATATGCAATGGAATGGCAGCTGCTTTCTAAAGATTTGTTTGACCAAGAGCAGCAAAATAATATGGAAGACAATACTAAAATTTTTTCTGTCTCTAAAAGAAGGTCACAGACACAAATTTGCAATTTTCTGAATTTCACTTGTAAACAAACATGGCTAAAATATTACTGATAACTTAAAAAAAGAATATGACAAGAAAGAATGGCATTGAATAGTAAACAAATTATTATTATGGAAGTTCAATTAGTGTTCATTCAAATTAGACTTGTTATTATTTTGAGATGTTACTTGTAACATCCAGGGTTACATACAGAAAATAAATAAAATATGTTCAGAAAAGAAAACAAGAAAAGAAATACTACACTGAAAAAAAAATCAGACACAAAAAAATGCACTATTGAAAGAACTGAAGGGCCAAAAGAAAAAGAAAATAAAGATACAATATATAAAAAACAAACACCAGGGCTGGGAAGTTGGCTCAGTGGTAGAGCGCTTGCCTTGCATGCCTGAAGCCCTGGGTTCGATTCCTCAGCACCACATAAGCAAAAAGAAAAAAGCCGAAGTGGTGCTGTGGCTCAAGTGGTAGAGCAGCTAGCCTTGAGCTGAAGAGCTGAGGGACAGCGCCCAGGCCCAGAGTTCAGGCCCCACGACCGGACCAAAAAAAAAAAAAAAAAAAACACCAAATGGCAGAAACAAGTTGTTACTTACCATTTAAAGTAATTACTTTAAATGTTGCCTTGTTTTTTTGGTCTTTTGTAGCTTTTTTTTTTTCCCCAGGGCTGAGGACTGAACCCAGGGCCTTGCGTGTGCCAGGCGGGCGCCCTTCCACTGGGCTAAACCCCCAGCCCCTAATTACTTTAAATGTAAATGGATTAAACTCTTTAGTTAAAATGTAAAGGGATATAGCATCTCCAAGAGACTTGATTCAGACCTGAAGACACAATAGGTTATATGACAAAATGTAAAAAGATAATTCTGTACAAATTGTAGTCAGAAGAGAGCTATACGGGTATCATGCAAACTCTCTCTCTCTCTCTCTCTCTCTCTCTCACACACACACACACACACACACACACACACACACACACACATTTACTAGAGAAAAGCATTTATAGGGATAGAAAGAATGAACCAAGCCAGGCATTGTGGCTCACCCCTGTAATCCTAGCTACTTGAGAGGTTAAGGTCTGAGGATTGTTCTTTCAGATAAATTTCCAGAAGTCGAGAAAGATTTTTTTAAAGGGATATAACCTGACTTATTTCCCTCACTGCCTTTTCTACCTCTAAGCCTTCACATTTCTGTCTCCTTCACAGATACCTAGAGCTCAAACAGGAGAGTGGGGTTCCATTGGTCATCATCAAAGTAGCAAAACAACAGATGCCCACCAGCTGCCAGATTCTATGCTGTGAAACACACAGACACTTGCCCTCTGTACGTGTGCTTACGCATTTGAATCCCCACAGTAAACTTACAAAGGAGACCTTCAAGGCCTGGAGGTATGGCTCAATAGCATTATACTAGCCCTGAGTTCACACCCAAGTGCTTTCAAAAGGGGAATAAAAAAAAGTATACACACAAAGTAAGTCTTACAGAAGGATATTGAGAGGTTAAGGAGGCTGTCCTGTAGCAAATATTAGATTCAGAATTTAACCTGAGGTCTTACTTGCTGCAAAGCTTTTGAATCTGTCCCATCCCAGTGTTCCACAGCCGTGATTATCTTCACAACTGCCACATTTTATTCCCTCCCTATAGGCCACATTGCTCATTCTCCTGCAGCATGATGCTGGGACTCAGAGCCGAGATAGTTTATCCTTTAAATGGCAAGGCTCTGTTCCTGAGCAGGCCTGAGAAAAATATAGGTAGACCAGTCATTCACTGATAAACAAGGAATTTCAACCCAACAGAGGCCTCTAAGAAGGCAGACTCAAGATGTGAGTAACAAAAAGTTCCATAGTAACAGTTGCCAAGGTAAAAACAGGAGGTTATGTCTCTCACATTGTCCAGAGACAGTGCAGCGGACCAGCAATTTAGGAGCTTGGACTTCTAACATATCTGTATGAACTTGGGCTCTAGACCCTCTTGACCTGTTTTTCCACCTACATAATGGGATAAAAATAGAGTTTTGTGAGAATTAAATACATTTTTACCTGTAAAGTCCCCACAACAGTCCCTAGTCATATTAAGTACTTAATAAATACTCTTATCGTGGCCCCAATCTTGAATATCTGTATCTATATCTATGAAGAAATGGAAGGAGTGGCCAAGACTTAAAGCTGACTCCTAATATTCTTCTCTCACTTTTTGATGATAACCTGAGGATACAGTCACTCAGAACAAGGCCTATGATCCCAGCCCCCTTGGCAGCTAAGTTATGACCATGTGACTTAATTCTGGCCAGCTGGATATAAATAGAGGTGTCATATAGCTACCAGGAGAAGTCTTCTGAAAGAGCAATTGTCCTTCCCTTGATTTCCTTTTCCTTGTTCTCTGGAATTCATATATGCTGTGCAGTGACCTTGAGACTAAAAGCTTCCCAGCTACTGGAAAGGTGTGTCTCTAACCCTACGGTACACAATGTCAGCCACCATGGGCTTCCTGCATAAACTTCTGTCTTATGGTAGCAACTGTGATTTGGAGAAATTCCATTATATCGGAATGCAATACTCACTAGTAGCAAAAGTCTAACAAATTTTCAAGGTTACTTAGAGGAATACATGGTGGTCATGTCATTCATTGAATAGCAAATCAGAACTCAGAAGCAATGGACTACATCTAACAGCTTGGAGTTGAGCAGTGATAATGTTAAAGGGCTTTTCTGGGTCCATAAAACCAGCTTAGTGGTTAAATGAGGTTGATATGGCTTGAGGAGCTTCTTAATGGGTAAGGGTTGTTAAGGAGATAGAATTCCGGTCATAAGTTGGGAGTCAATAGTATGTGTCCCCCTGGCCCTGCCTTTACTGTAAGGACTGGCAGCGGGGTATTTCAGTTCAGACAGTCTTAATGGCATGGTGTACAGCAGGGGAAAAGAAATGACTGTATTATTATTATTCTTTTCCTGGGTATACTAGTCTTGGATCTTGAACTCAGAGCCTCGTGCTCTTGCGTGCTTCTTGTTTGCAAGGCTGGTACTCTACCACTTGAGCCTCACTTCTATTTCCTGCTTTTTGCTAGTTAATTGCTGATAAAAGTCTCATGGGCTCTTCTGCCTAAATGCATTTTTTGAATAAGTTAATCAATACCTAGAATATAAATAGATGGGAATGTTTTCAGAAAAAGCAGAAAACAGAGCTATTTTGGAAAAGGAATATCATAGAGTGTGAAAAGTTGAAGACACACTCACTATATTTAACTATCTGCAGGGATATTAGAAAAAGTTTCTGTAATCTTGCCCTGAGTCTGTAAATGGCTCTCATGGTTCCAAAGATAGGTTTCTGTTCCATTAGTCAATTAACATGTGTTAATCATCTATTACTATCAGGCTGTGACAGCAACCACTAATTGTCCTACCTAAAAATTGATTCTGTCCTTCTTCCTCGGGAATATAAATAACCTAGATATCATTCTGCCTAGCAAATTATCCACCTGACATACAACTATTCCTTAAGGTTTGATCTGGCCATGTGGCCAATGAGAAGTAAACTGAAGTATCATAGGGATTTCTTTTCCTTTTTTTTTTTTTTTTTTTTTTGGTCACTCGTGGGGCTTGAACTCTGGGCCTGGGCACTGTGCCTGAGCTCCCTTGCTCAAGTCCAGCTCTCTACCACTTTGAGCCACAGTGCCACTTAATGGGAGATGAGTGGTAGTTAACTGGAGACAAGAATCTCACTGATTTTCTTGCCCAGGCTGGCTTTGAACTGGGATCCTCAGACCTCAGCCTCCTGATGGGAGTCACCAGCACCGCCTTATCATGGGGGTTTCTAAGGAAGGGTTTTCCTTCCTGATATTGCTATCCCCATATTTCCTCCTAGCTTGACTTTAGATTGTCTAAAATGCAGATGTGATATGTGAGGAATAGCAGTAATTTGATGAGCATGAACAGAAACCAGTCACTAAAGCTGGCAGAAGTGAAGGGCAGGAGGAGCCTGGCTCCTGGAAGGTATCATTCCATGGCTTTGCCACACTGAGCCTCCCCCCTCCCCTGGGCTTTTTGTTACAGGCCACAGAATCCTTTCCTTGTTCTAGTCACTAGCACGGGATTTAGCTCAATGCCAGCTGACTTGAAGTCCTAGCCCAGATGTTAGGATTTGTTAGGCACCAAGATTTTCCAGATGGAATCACTGGCTTTTCCTGCTTATCAGACAACATCTGAGGAGAACTTCAAAAGTGGACAAGTCCCAAGATGAACTTAGTTCGGAGAAAGAGCAGGATTGCAGAGCGCCCAGGGGCTTGTCCACACGAGATGCAGGATGACAGCATTCAGCATGAAATGAAAGATTGCCACCTGTAAAGCCAATTTCGGTGCAATAAACTTTCTACTAGAAAGCTATGCATCTATGTGTGTATTAGCTAGATCAAGCAGCCTGTTTTGTTCACAGGACAGATAAGATTTTCATATTGTCTTGGTTGCTTGTTTTGTTTTTGTGTTTATGTGTAGTCTGCTTTAGGTTGCATGATTTCATCCAAGTCTCTAAAAATGCATTCTTCAACTTCTGGGGGACAATAGTATGATTAGTTTTTGGTTTATGTTTCATTTATAGCAATGTCATTTACAACGACTTTCTTTTTACAAAACTCTGTCATGAATTTACAAAGTTAGCCTGAGAGGAACATTGGCATTTTGGTTGTCAAATACTAATGAATTTTATTATTTTACCCTATATTTAAGGCCACTATAAATACAACTCATTCTCAGCTCTATTACTGGTACATTTCTGTCCTATAAACTAACCATTTAGAATCTTTGCTGGCAAAATTTCTGCAAATACATAAACATTCTTGATTTGTGGACAAAGATGGGGTAGTCTAGGACAGGTAGAGACTTTATTGGAATTGGTGAGTGATTGCATGATGGTAACCTTAACGCTGAGAGGACAGTGCCCTCTGCCTGGCTTTGTGACATTACCCAATGGTAACTGGCAAATGGTAAATGCTCAGATGATGTTTGCTGAAAGAAAGAATGAATGAACAGATAGATCCCTTTGAAACCTGATTGCCTCCAGGACAGACTTTGAGATGGTAATGTGCAGTGTTCCGAGGGAGAAAGGCAGTGTCCTGGATAGTACATCACAGTAGAATATTCGGGAAGGGCAAAGGACAGTGCTTAAAGTGGAAATTACTGGATTAGGGAAGGGGAGTGAGGTGGGGAGGAGGGACTAAGATCTAATGAAGCAGACTTTTTTTTTTTGTCAGTCCTGGGGCCTGAATTCTGGGCCTGGGCACTGTCCCTCAGTTCTTCAGCTCAAGGCTAGGGCTCTACAACTTGAGTCACAGAGCCACTTCGGGCTTGGGCTTTTTCTGCTTATGTGGTGCTGAGGAATCGAACCCAGGGCCTCGTGCATGCAAAGCAAGCACTCTACCACTGAGCCACCTTCCCAGCCCCAGGAGTATAGACTTCCTTGCTGTCTAGCTGAACCTTCTACAGATGGATGGGACCTTAGGAGGAGACAGGATGTCCACCTGGAGAATTTGTGTTCATCTTTGAGATGATAGCTTTAGCAAATGTGCTTGTTTCTGGTGACACCTGCTGGCTGAAAGTCATAATTAACAAACTCTGCCCTACTTTTCTTTCTTGAGGCCTACATTACTGAAGAATTTTAGCATTTAAAACAAATTGTTTAAATAGGGATACAAGTGGACCCAATTCGTTATGTGGAAAAATGAACTTGAGGGCTGGGAAGGTGGCTCAGTGGTAGAGTGCTTGCCTTGCATGCATGAGGCCCTGGGTTGGATTCCTCAGCACCACATAAGCAAAAAGAAAAAAGCCAGAAGTGGCGCTGTGGCTAAAGTGGTAGAGCGCTAGCCTTGAGCTGAAGCGCTGAGGGACAGCGCCCAGGCCCAGAGTTGAGGCCCCACGACTGGACCCCCCCCCAAAAAAAAGGGAAAAGAAAAGAAAAATCAACTTTACAACTTTGGCAGGGGGGACGGGGGGCGGGGGACGGTGAGGGGTGGGAGGGGAAGGAATGGGAAGGGGAAACAAAGGAGGAGGCAACAATGCTTGACAAGAAATGTACTCATTATCTTGACCATGTAATTGAAACCCCTCTGTACGGTATTTTCACAATAAAAAAATGACAAAAAAAACTCACAATGACCATTAACAAAACCAAATCCTCAGTATCTGGGGAATTATAGATTTAAAATTTGTGTCTTTTTTTATTGGCTTTCAAGTACAATCAATAGAAATGTAAAAAAAATTGTCTTTCAATTTTTTTGCTTTTGTTGTTGTTTAGAACAAATTTTATATTCATGTGAAACAATACCAACCTTTGGATTTCCACAGAAAGACTACTAAACTTTTTAACTAGGGAGATTATTCTATATCCTTACTTTAGGTAAATAAGAAGCCAATTCTAATCTCTTATGGAAGATTCCAAGGAAGATCAAAGGTAAAAAGCAGCCAGGTACCAGTGGCTCCTGTCTGTAATCCTAACTATTCAAGAGGATGAGCTCTAAGGATTGCAGTTCAAAGCCAGCTCAGGCATGAAAAAATCTGTGAGATTCTTATCTCCAATTAACCACCAGAAAACAGGAAGTGGCTCTGTGACTCAAAGTAGTAGAGCACTAGCCTTGAGCAAAAAGAGCTCAGAGACAGTGCCCAGGTCTTGAGTTCAAATCCCCTGACTGACACACGAGAAAAACTTTAAAAGCCCCATGGTGTCTTAACATGGAAGTGTATGTGCACAGGAAGTGGGGTAATAACAATTCATCCTATTGGGAGAGAAAATTTTGTTCTTACAGATTATTATTGCCTACCAACTCAGGAATTTCCAGTGGAGGGACTGCTTTGTGCTAAGTTGTGCTAAGAGCCATGAAACACCATCTGTGGTATGTGCACAGGGGTGACATCTCAACAATTTACTCTTGTAAAATGTAGATTGGAAATTGTGGGAGATGAGGCTCAGGAGCCAGACCAGGCCTCACCCATCTGCTATACTAGTTCCATTTTATCTGGTAGGCTGTGAGTGACCACAGGAGAGTTTTAATTTGTGATTTGCTTTTTTCTCAGCTTGTTTATGCTGTTGAATATCAGTGCACAGCATTCAGATCCAACTGAGTCACAACCTCTGGCTGAGATTCTCTTAGTTTTTCTGCAGATTCATCACAAAAATTCCAAGTCCAATTGGCAAGTCTCTTGTATTCTGATCATTAGATTTGGCCTGAGTACTGGAACAGAGGGTCCTTTCTGTGGATATGTATGTAATAGCCAAATGTCCCTTACTTCAGAGTTTCTGCACTGCTTCCTATCTTTGTGCTATCAGACCCCTTCTCCCTCCTACACAACATTCTCCAACCAACTAACCCCAGGAAACCCCCATAGGTGTCCATATTGGGTCTTCTTCAGAAACTGAAGGATGCAATATGTGCACAGCTGTGGTCATGCACACGATCAAGACCTGCCCTTATGTGGATGGGTGAGGTCTTGTGTCTTGCCCTCCTCCTGAGTAGCTCGGATTCTAGGCCTGAGCCCCTGATGCCCACCACTTCTTTCTTTACAAAAGGAGCTAATAATACCTTTTCGTGAGGATTCCGTGAAAATAATGTGCCAAAAAAAAATCCTGAAACCAGTGTTGAACTGCCATCAAGTCTTTTATGAATGTTGGCTCCTTGTCTTTCTTCTTTCCATCCCATTCTTGATACCCATGAGTCATCAACACACCAGTCAGCACGCAGCCTTCACCCTGCAACCGTCAGCAGCCAGTGGTTTGTGTTGTTCTGTGTTTCCTGGGGGTGTACCTTTAGGACAGGTGAATTAACTAACGACACTTTTCTTGGCTTAAGCTCTTCTGTCCTGATCTCTGTAAAGATTTTTAGCTCTTTCAGGGATGGAGTCTGACAGTCATTAACTAGTCCTCATGTCCCTACCCTCCCCCACCACACTCCCCCACACACGCGCAAGAGGACTCTAGGTCCATCAATATTTGTACAACAGATCTGGACCATAACATGGATGTGGGGCCCAGAGCCAATGAGCCAGGCTTGCCTCATCTGAACAGATAGGAAGCTTGTGGCTGGCTGAATCAGCCTCAAATCAGGAGAGGATCTCTTAGCCACTCTTGCCTAAGCATGTCCTAGCACTTACTTTATGCAGATATTACCAAACAGACTGTGTTTTCTTACTCATTAGCTAAATCGACAACCCAATGGACATTACTCTGAAAGAGACGGTCCAAAGTTAATCTTTGACTTGTGAAGGGGAAGTTCCCATAGCACATAGTCTACTGTTAGCACTTACCTAGTCTTGATATCCTGGAAATACCAAGGTTTTGGACAAATTGTGACTGGAAAGTTTCTATCAGTGAGCAAGACAAAGAAAATAAGAATCAAACACAAAAGTTTGACAAGCATTAAAAAAAAATAGTTACCTGAGCACCAGTAGCTCACGTCTGTAATCCTGGCTACTCTGGAGGCTAAGATATGAGGATCATGGTTCAAGGCCAACTTGAGCAGGAAAGTCCCTGAGATTCTTGTTTTTAATCAGTAAAAGGCCAGAAGTAGAGCTGTGGCTCAAGTGGTAGAACATTAGCCTTGAGTGAAAAAGCTCCAGGTCTTGAGTTTAAGCCCCAATACCAACACACACACACACACACACACACACACACACACATATTACATGTTGAATAACTCTAGTGTTGGTCTAAAAGACATGTGAAAAGAAACATGGTACTAGGTATTCAATTCTTCTCAATAGCTCTCAGGGAAGTATCTGCCCACCAACACCTGCAAGGTCTTGCAGGTGCCTGATAGGGGAGATAATGATGGTCCTGAAACATTGCTCTGCTCTGCTGGTACTGAAAGGATCTAAAGTATGTTCAAAGCAACTTTTATTTTACGTGTTTACTAAGCGTCATAGGCTAGGAAAGGAGATTGTACCTTAATTGTACTTTTGCCAAACAAAATTATTTCAGGAAATAATGGGATGCTTTTCATAATAAGTAAACCAATAACTAAACATAATAACTAAACTACCAGAAAAGCTGGAAGTGGAGACATGGCTCAAGTGGTAGAATTCTAGCCTTGAGTAAGTAAGTTCAGGGACAGCACCCAAGCCCCAAGTTCAAGCCTGGGTACACACACAAAAAATCAGTACCAAGAATATAATAGCACAAAACTTCTAATAATATAACACTTACTTAAAGCTAAAAAGAAAAAATCATTTTGAAACTATGTGATTGCCCTGCCATTATAGAACGATGGAAGTAATTGTTGTTGTTTGGCACACTTCTTATGATGTCACCGTCTACAAAATTCTATTTTTAAGGCCTGTGATTGAGAAACTTGCACATCTTCTCACATGTTATTTTTTTAAGGTTACTGTATAATTTCCCCTTTATAAATTGCTTCAAAATGAAATCTCTAATTTCATGGGCTATGTAATGTATTTCTCATACCACAAGATGGCAGTGTCAGAGTTATTAAGTAGCATGGAGCAGTTGCCAGGGGTTACCCAATGTATGGCTTTTATTAGATACTATATAAGGTATACTAATACATTGCTTTATTATTTGTACGTCATGCATTTTGTGTGGTTTTGATAATCACTGATATTTTCTTTATGTCACAAGAATAGAGTTATGTTACAGATCTTGTTTAAACTTTATTGAAATAATTTCACTTCCTGGGACAATAGGAGGGTTTCTGCTGACAGGTTTTTCAGTCTTGGTTCTTCTTAACTTCCTAAATATGTTTCCACCTTTAAAAATAACAATAATCAAGTAATAGTAATTTTTTTTGTTGTTTGTTTGCACTAGGGTTTGAACTCGGGACCTGTGTACAGTGCCTGAGCATTTTTACTTAAGGCTAGTGCTTTACCAGTTGAGCCACAGCTCCCCTTCTGGCTTTTTGGTGGTTAATTGGAGATATTAGTCTCATGGACTTTCCTGCCTGTCCTGGCTTTGAACCACCATCCCCAGATCCCAGCCTCCTGAATAGCTGGGATCACAGGCATGGGCCACCAGCATCTGGCTCAAAAAGTATTTTTTTATTTTTTGTACATTTTTTTATTGTAAAAATGCTGTACAGGGGCTGGGAAGGTGGCTCAGTGGTAGAGCGCTTGCCTTGCATGCACGAGGCCCTGGGTTTGATTCCTAAGCACCACATAAGCAAAAAGAAAAAAGCCGGAAGTGGCGCTGTGGCTCAAGTGGTAGAGCGCTAGCCTTGAGCTGAAGAGTGCAGGGACAGTGCCCAGGCTCAGAGTTGAGGCCCCACGACTGGACCCCCCGAAAAAAAACAATAAAAATGCTGTACAGAGGGGTTACAGTTACATGAGCAAGTAATGAATACATTTCCTATTGAGCATTGTTGCCTCCTCCTTTCTTTTCCCCTACCATCTCTTCCCTCCCACCTCCACTACTACCCCCACCTCCACACCGAAGTTGTAAAGTTCATTTTCAACATAGTGTTTTGCACATCTCATTGTTACTGCCTGCTCTTGGATGGTATTTCTTGAACACTTGTTTTTTCTAAGAAGAATGAGTCACAATGCTGAGTCTGCATCCATGTTAGCCATGTGCCCTTGAAGAGCAGGCTGGCTTCACATTGTACAGAGGAGCAAGCCAGAAGGAAGGGGAGACTGGTAACTTCCCACGATTAGATCTGCCACAGCCAGAGTTCAATCTCAGTCTCCTTACACAAGCTGTCAAACAGATATATGGATAAGGAAGTAAACAAATGAGTAAATAAGTAGAGACATGGGGGGAAATGATAAAAAGGGGTAACATTGATCAAAAAGCATTGGACTCATAAAGTGAGGTGTTAAATTGAAACCCCTCAACTATTTATATTTTTTAAATTAGTAAATAACATGATGAATAGGCTATAAATACATAAATGGATGCATTAAAGATGGTTTTACTAACTTGTAACAAAATATCAAGTACAACAATAAAGTTTAAAATACAACTCAAAATATACAAATATAGAAAAATAACCATATTCTCATAGCCCTAAAATAATTTTAATCTCTGGCACATTTCATGTGTGTGTGTGTGTGTGTGTGTGTGTGTGTGTGTCTGTGTGTCTGTGTGTCTGTGTATGTCTGTGTCTGTCTGTGACATATGTCTACTTTTCTCTAAGTCATACTAAATGTAAGAGTCTAGAGGTGTGGACACTGTCCCTGAGTTCTTTTTTTTTAAGTTTTTTTAAATTAAGTTTTTATTGTGAAAATATTGTACAGAGGGGTTACAGTTACATGAGCAAGGTAATGAGTACATTTCTTTTTTTTATTGTGAAAATACTGTACAGAGGGGTTACAATTACATGGGCAAGATAATGAGTACATTTCTTATCAAGCATTGTAGCCTCCTCCTT
>NW_012267283.1:5768726-5786575 GCF_000151885.1 Dipodomys ordii | reverse complement strand
CTTGACTCAGACATATACTAGATATTGCAAATAAGGGAAACCATGGGACCTATGTTTCTTTGGGCCTGGCTTACTTCACTTAATATAATTTTTTCTACGCCTTTTCATTTCCTAACAAATTTAGCTCAAGGTGAGCACTCTACCACTTGAGCCACAGTGCCACTTCTTGTTTTCTGGTGGTTAATTGGAGATAAGAGTCTCATGGACTTTCCTGACTGGACTGGCTTTTGAAATGCAATCCTCAGATCTCAGCCTCCTGAGTAGCTAGGATTACAGGCATGAGCCACCGGTGCCTGGCTTGATTTCAATTTTAATAAATCTTCATATTCTATTTTTTCTCAGGTAGAGGGTAAGCAATAAGTTGTATTTTAACTCAGCTCTTGCACTAGGTAAGAGCTCTGTCACTTGAGCCACATCTCCAACCCATAAATTCTCCCTTTTTTTTTTTATTGTTTTAGTGCTGGTCCTAAGGCTTTAACTCAGGGCTTGAGTGCTGTCTTTGAGTTTTTGGCCTCAAGAATAGTGCTCTACCAATTGAGCCACAGGTCCACTTCTGGTTTGTTTGTTTGTTTTGTGGTTAATTAGAGATAAGAATTCTACAGACTTCCTGCTCTGCCGCCTTCAAACCATGATCTTCAGATCTCAGCCTCCTGAATAGCTAGGATTAGAAGCATGAGCTACTGGCACCTGGCAATCCTCATAATCTTGAATGATATAGAAAGCACTAACTTCAAATCTGTAGTATATAATTTAAAATACAACAACACATTCACATCTTCACAATGGGCTTTAGCTTGACTCACTCACAATTAAATGGTTCAGTTCCACATACAGGACATACAATTCTTATCCCAATTTAGGGGAAGGTCTAAAAGGGAATGGAGACCTGATGGACCCAAAGCTTAGAGAGACTGGAGGGCTTTGCTTAAAGTGTCCATTGAAAAGAAAGCCCCTGTCACAATGAATTTCCAGGCTCATCATCATCTGAGCTTATTGCAAATAATTTTTAAAAATCAGCACAAGTCTGCACAGGAAAAGAGGATTTGTCAGGATGGTTGAAGGTATAGCTCTTTTCCTTGGTCCTTATCCTTTCTTGCATCCGTTTTATTTGCTATAATTTTAGATTGCATTTTAAGATCTGTCAAAGTTGTCCCCTGAACTTTCCCTTTGAAATTTGCGACTCCTGGCAACGAAAACCAAAGCATGATGTTTGATCATTCCTTTTTTTCTCTCTCTCACTCCCCATTCAGCCCCTCAGTAAGACTTGTAAACTCTGCTCCCACCACAATCTCTGAGCCAATCACTTCTCACACCCTCCTGGGCCGCTCCCCTCTATTCCCTGTGTGTAAAAATGCAATTGTTCCCTATTTTGTCTTCTTTCCATCTTGTCTGCCTGGGTTATTCCCATAGAGGAATCAATAGGATCTTTAAAATCCAAAACAAGTCTTACCACTCCCCTAATCAAAATTCTCCAGTGCTCTTCCATCCCACATAGAACAAAATTCCAAGACCTTCCATAAACTACTTCCCACCCATCCATCCATCACTGTTCCCTGTGCTAGCAGGGTGAGCTCCTGGACCCTGCTGTTTTTTATTCATGTCAGGATATCTCAGAGCCTTTGGACTTGCTTCCGGTCTTATACTCTCACTTACTTCAGATCTAAGTGCAATTGTTCCTTAAATGACCGATAGAGAGTAGCAACCCCACCATTTCCTTCCCTTACCCAGATGAATGGCCTTCAATTTCTTACATAACAATTACTCCCCTTTGACATATGGAATTACCTATTGACTGTTATCTATCAAAAAAGGTATGTACCTATTGTAATTCTAATTAGAAAACTAAGCTTTATGAATTGGAAAAGCAATTTTCAGAATGATTCTTCTCATTTGGAACTCTAACACTCTCCTCATTTTGTGTATATCGTGGTGTCTCTAGCATGTTAGACAATTTTTGTCTGGCGGGGCTCAACTATTTCTTACTAAAGTTTTTCCTATTTTCTTTCTCTTTTTAAAATTGAGATATAATTCACAAATCATAAAGCCTACCAATTTGGGGCTGGGAAGGTGGCTCAGTGGTAGAGTGCTTGCCTTCACATGCGTAAGGCCCTAGGCTTTATTCTTCAGTACCACATAAGCAGAAAAAGCCAGAAGTGGCACTGTGGCTCAAGTGGTAGAGCACTAGCCCTGAGCTGAAGAGCTGAGGGACAGCGCCCAGGCCCAGAGTTCAGGCCCCACAACTGACAAAAACAAAAACTACAACAAAAAATCCCTACCACTGTGAAGTGAAGGTTCATGGGTTTGGGTGTATTCACCAGTCTGAGTAACTCTGAGCACAAACTCTGAGTATTTTCCTCACCCCCAAAAGAAACCCAGTGCCACTTACCAGTTCTTGCCAATGACCATCTCCTAGCACCTGGCAATACCTAGTCTTCCTTATTTCTCTATGGATTTGTCTCTTCTGGATATTTCATGTAAATAGAATTATATATTATGACAATATGTTTGTCTTACTTCTATTTAGCACATTTTCAAGCTTTAACCCTGGTGTGGCTGTCATGGTTTGAGTGTGATTTGAGCTGGTCCCCACCAAGAATTCATGTATTGAAACTTAATCCTCACAGTGAGGGAATTAAGGAGATGGAAAGTCTGACTAAGACGTTCAGGTTAAAGCCTTTGAGATGTGATTAGAGTTAAATAAATTTGTCAGCATGCAATATCCATGATTGAATATCAGCCATCTCACAAGAAGAGAGAGAGGCATCAAAGGAGACACAATGTATACGCACACTCTGTCTCTCTCCCGACTCTTGACAGGAAGTCACCACTGGATGTGATCCTTCAACCATGGGCCTCCAAGACCACAAAGAAACCTCTTATTAAAGTGAGCACAATCTATTTATTGCCGAGACAAACAGACTAATAAAATGGCATGTACCAGTGTTTTCATTCCTTTTATGGTTGAATAATATTCTATTATATGATGTAACACGCTTTATTTATCCTTTCCTCAGTTGATGGGGATTTAGGTGGCTTATACCTTTGCACTGTTATGAAGAATACTGCTGTGAACATTCACATGCAAGCTTTTGTGAGGACACATTCATTCTGTTCTCTTGTATATATATATCTAGAAGTAGAATTACTAAGCCGTATAGTAATTCTATATTTTAACTTTGTGAAAAACTGCCAAATTTTATATGGCAGCTACACTATTTTACATTCCCAACAGCAGTGCATAAGGATTCTAACTTCTCCCTGTGCATCATTTCTACTCCAGACACCTTAGTATTCTAAAGTAGTATTTCATTGTGGCTTATTTTTGTATTTTCCTAATAACTAATGGTATCTGTACCTGGTCATATGTTTACTGAATGTTAGTATAGTTCTTTAGAAAAATGTCTATTTAAAAACTTTTCCCATTGGCTGTAAGTCTTCATTAGCTACTCTGACCCTTATCAAATACATGATTCACATACATTTTCTCTCATTCTTTAGGTTATCATTTTGGTCTTTATAGTGTTCTTTGAAGCATAAGCATTTACATTTTTGATGAAGGGACTTGATCACTCTATCATGGTTTACTCATACTTTCATTGCCTTACCCAGGAAATCACCAATCCAATCCAAGGCTGTGAAAGTTTGGACCTAAACTTTCTTTGGAGAGTTTATTGGTTTAATCCATGCATTTTAACTTTTGCTCTAGTTGAGTTAATTTTGTGTATAGGGTATATGTAAATATCCACTTGCTGTATCATCCTTTTGTGGTACCGGGGATTGAACTCAAGATTCTGCGCTGACAGGACTCTACCACTTGAACCATACTACCAGCCCATTTTTCCATTGGTTATTTTCAAGGTAGGGTCTGGCTTTATGCCCAGGCCATGGGCTGTGATCCTCCAACTTGTGCCTTCCCATGTCACAGAGGATGACAGGTGCATTCACCTGTACCTGGCCATTGCTTGAGTTCATGAGATAGAATCTCATGAATTTTCATGCTCTGGCTGGCATCAAGCTATTATTCCACAATCTCTGCCTCCGAAGTAGCTAGGATTGCAAATATGATCCACTCCTCTCAGCTAGAGGACTATTCTTTCTCCCATTAAATGGTTTTGCCACTCTTATCAAGGTCAAAAATCAATGGACCATAGATGAATGGATTTATTTCTAGATTCACAATTCTATTCCATTGCTTTGTCTGTCTTCACTGCATTTTTGTTGTGCCTTGGTAACAAAAGGACATTTTGTTCTCTCACAAGTACCCTGAGTGTAGTTGTATGCTGGCTATTCTTTTTCCCTGTCAGCTGGCATTTAGGAAATCCCCATCCTCCTCTGAAATGTGAGGATCATAGGAAAGGTATGTATTTTAACAGAAAATAGAACACTGATTACCTCCAAAGGAACAAGTGGACAAATAAAGCCCAAATTGTAGTCCATATAGCTTGACTAAAAGAATTGAAAAACCTAATAGCTTTTATACCAGGTGTAGCTTCATACACTCATTTCTACCCATTTAAATCTACCTGAGAAATATTTGTAGAACCCTCATTCTTTGTTTAATAATATAGCTTGTATTTGAAGATTTCTATCCCCATGTGTATATACATCCAGTGTAAACTCTTTGCACCAAAGTTATAAAAGACAATTGGTTAACTATACAAAATTACTGAGTGTTTAGACATTGAATAAATAATGAAATGGTATTTCTAGTATCTGACCGGTTGATTTACAGCTGTCGTTTTCTCAATAATTAGCTAGTAAGCCAACTATTTCTCCAAGCCATTCCTGGTTAAAGGTAATAAAACTTTATTTTTTGCTTTGAAGTATGTATTTACTACGTAGTACAATCTTGATGCCAAAAATCTAAAACTTTATTATTTGCGTATAATATAATATTTTGTCCTCCTATTCTGTTTAGTTGAAGAAATACATGTACAATATTGTATTAAGCATATCCCAAATGACACTAAATTATTAACAAGCAGGTTGTAAAAGAAGGATATCAAAACAATGATTGCATAGCCTGGAAATTATCCTTCTGTCTTTAGAGAACAAAGCTTTGCTGCAATATGGCCTGCCATAGCATCTAAGGTTGATCTCTCTCTTCCTGTTTACTGGAAACAGAGGTCTTAGAATAGCATGGTATAGTTTATGTCTAGTAATGTTCAATCTAGATGACAGCTGACGCAGGAGGCCTAACCTTCAACCGCAGAACAAAGACAGCTTTCTGCTCAGCACAAGTTCTATTATAAGATATTAAACTAAGGTCAGGAAAGCAGCTCAAACTTCTAAATGGAAGCTTCCTCTTAAAGTTGTTTCAGACCAAGACTTCCATTTGATTATAAACATTAAGCTCTGTTTATTAGAAGACACCATTAAAAAACAGAAAAGCTAAGACACAGTCTGGAAAAAAGATACTTGCAAAATATATATTTGATAAAAGACCCCTCACCAAAAAAAGAATTTATGAAAATTAATAATAAAAAGATGTCCAACTATTCACAAAATGCTATAGCATATACATTAATGCTCTATATAGTCAGTCATCAGACGCATACAAATTAAAACCATAATAAAATACCACTACCCGTCCACCAGAATGGCTAAAATTAAAAGTGTTAGCTAGGTGGTAGAGCAACCCAATATAAGCACACTGGGAATCTATGTGGACTTATTGATTAAAGGTGCAGATAAATATATGTTCAGAATAGAAATAAGCATATGTCCCCTCCTGAGCATGTTCCCAACATAAATGCACGCACATGTGCACCAAAAGACATGCTCCAGAATGCTCAGGGAAGGATTTATTTGTAATGGCAAACAATCCTGAGACAGAAAAGGCCCTTAGGGAAAAATTAATAGATCTGAATAAATGGAGTTTAGTTAATAGCTGTCTGCCAATGTTTGTTCGTTGGCTGTGACAAATGGACAGTAGTGATGTAACAATGCTAATAACAGGGAAAAGTAGGAGTGGAGCAGATGGGGATTCTTCATATTAGCTTTGCAATTTTTCTATAGGTCTAAAACTATTCTATCATGAAAATGTATTGCTTAAATTACAAGTGAAGCACTTTTACCTCAGTCTCAGAGGAATCACAACTTCAGCATGAGCCTGATGTCCTTGCCACATGAGCATAAGCGGCATCAGCCAGAATCAGATGTCGGGCTAATTATAGGTCTGTTATTTTCAGTGGTAGGGGAAAATATAATGAGAATTGGAGCTGTGAGTTGAAATATGTAAAACTCATAAGTCATGGAAGTTTAGATAAGATGCTGTGGAAAACAAGAAGGCTTTGTAATTTCTTAATGAGGAACCAATAGAGTGCAAGTAGCAGTTTAGATTTATTCTCTCTGCAGCTTGCCAAATGAATTGAAGTTAAGAGGAAGTCAGGGGGAGCAGGAGGACCAGAGAAGAGGTAATCATTGGAACATGCAAGTAAAATCTCAAGACTAAAGCTCTAGCCTGAAAGTTCTAGTAAGAATTTCAAGCAATATTGTTTTTGGTTTTGGTTTTGGTCTTGTGGTTGTTTTGTTTGTTTGGTTTTGGTGCCATATGCAACCTGTTTTAAGGACCTGTTTTAAGTGGAGACTAATGTGGAGACAGGTGTGCTCAGAAGACATCCCTGCCTGATACTATCAAATAATTGAGTTGTAGAATTACTTCCTGTCCCCTTGTGCCAAGTCCAAGTTCTCCTGGCATTTTAGGGTCAGATTGAATATCTTGTCACCTCTGCTTATTCTACAGTGGCCTTAGATGTGCTGGAAGGTCAAACTGGGTCTATGCTTCTCTCTTACTCTTAACTGGATAATTGTTTTTTTTTTTAAATTGTTGAACACGTGTTACATTTTTTTATCCTGCTGTGAGACATTTATCATATCTGTATTATTTCTGTATATGATCTACACACATAAGTACATCTACCATTTCTAACAATTTGAGAATAATGCATACATCATAATACTTTAGTCCTAAATACTTCAAAGTGTATTCCTAAGGATAAAGACTTCCTTTGAATGACAATATTATTATCTTTAGTATTTTACTCAGTCACTGTAGAATATCTATTATCCTGGTCTGACCTGTTTAGCTAAATAACTAGAATTATAAGAGTGAAAACTCTTAAGTTCATTTATATCTCACCTTCAGTACTTTTGAGAATCAGATTGCTTAATTAGCTTAGAAGCTCATTCATTAAGGTAGTTTGATTCAGTCCAGTTACTCGAAAAACCTGCTTGTCATAAAATAATATTGATACTAAAAATGGCAAATGGAAATCTATCATTTATTACTGACACCATTCTAAATGTGTTTTATTTATTCATGCATTTTATACAATCTTAAAGGAATGCACATGACAGTTTTTGTCTTATGCTTGGAAAAAGGCACAGAAGTTAAATACCTTGCCCAAGAACACATAGTTAGTGCTTGCTTGGGCAGTGCATATATAAAATTGGAACGATACAGAGATTGGCCTGGTCCCTGTACAAGGATGACACGCAAATTTGTGAAGCGTTCCATATTTTGATGTCGGTGCCCTGAATCTTGTATTTACACTTCTCTAATTTGGGGAGGGGAAGGGAAAAAACAAAATGCTTCAATAGGGATACAGGTTGACCCATTGTAACAATGAGATGTACAAGACACTATGTTGAAAAATGAACTTTACAATTGAGGCGGGGAGGCGGGGAGGAGGGAGTGTAGTTGTGGAGGTGGGAGGGAAGGGATGGTAGGGGAAAAACAACGGAGGAGGTAACAATGCTTGATAGGAAATGTACTCATGACCTTGCTCATGTAACTGTAACTCCTCTGTACAGTATTTTTACAATAAAAAAGTATTTTAAAAAGAATTGAATAAAAGAACACATAGTTATAAGTGGTAAAATCAGGATTTGAACCTAGGCTCACTCAGATGTCCCTGCCAGAAGTGGAGCTTGAACTCAAGAGCTAGAAACAGTCTTTTAGCTTTTTCCTTTTAAGGCTGGCCCTCTACTACATGAGCCTCATGTCTACTTAGGGAGTTTTGGTTCTTAACTTGAGTTAAGTGATTCCTGGATTTTCTTGCCCAAGCTGGCTTCCAACAACAGTTCTCCCATTTCAGCCTCCCAAGTAGCTAGGATTACAGACATGAGCCACCAGTGCCCAGCTTTCAGATTTTTTTTTATTTGCAGTTCTTCGTGTGTGTGTGTGTGTGTGTGTGTGTGTGTGTGTCCTTGTAATCCAACATCATTACTAGCTACTGATTGCTCCTCATTGTGTTTTCTCTATTAGGAGAGCAGCATTCATTCTCTTGTGTGTATTTTTTCAGCTGAAGAAAAGATGACTGGTCCTCCCCTGAGCCCAGAAGAATGGACTGAGAGGAGGCTGTTCATGCAAGAGGCTCCCATTCACCAGCTGTTGAACTTTTGAGGAAGCCCCCCACCGGTCTTATTTCTACAATGGAAGCATGCGCCAAGGTTTCCCAGCTACCAACAGCCAAGTGGATTTTCCTTCGGACCGTCTAATAAATGATTAATCCGAAGCATTTGATAATAATCTGCTTTGAAGCAATGTCTTCAAACTTCCTGCTGCTTTCTCTTCTTTCTCTGCCCTTCTCTTCTCTTTTGTGTATGTTTCAGAACTACCCCCTCCCTTCCCATCTAATTCTAGGACTGGCCTTGGCAAGGGAATTCTCTTCCTTCAGCTTGGGCTTGTCCTCTCTGACTCTGCTATTTATAGAGCTGATGTGGGTTAATAACTACTATTTATTGAGGGCCTGTTCCATGCCAAGCATTAGGATTGCCTCTCTATGTGCATTTAATCCTCACAACAGCCTGTAAGTTTGTGCCTAATAGTTCTATTTTGCCCATGAGGAAAGAGACTCAGAGAGGTTGTGTGTTATAGGTAAGATCACACAAAATAAAGATTGACAGAATAAGAATTTAAAGTTATTCTAACTCCAAATCCACTTCACGATAACATTGTGCTTTGCTCGTTATTGCTGCAGAAATAATTACATACCCTATAATATCATGGCGGGTGCCACTGCATGGGGTGTACATGACACTGGCCGGGAGGGAGGATTAGGGAGACTTTGGGGCACAGAAGAATCACAGAATTATTTTTAAAGCAAAATAACATTTAATGTTCTTGTATGGCCTGTGGGTCAAATTTGACCCCCACCTTTTTTGTTTTTTGTTTTGAAATAAAGTTTTATAAGAGCACAACCACACACAATCTTTTATACCTTGTTGACAGCTGATTTCTTCTTATAATGGTAGACTGGCATAATTGTAACAGAGACCACATGGTCTTCCACACCTAAAATATTGACCAGAAAAAGTTCATTGACATCCAATTTAGATGACAAATTTATTATTTTTCCATTGGACAATACTCTGATAATCCACTGTTCTAATGGTGGTGCTAGAGAATGAGTATAGGGGTGGGGAATCTAACCAGGGCAAGGTCGGTTAGACAATAGAAGAGAGCCATCAGGGATTCTGGGTCCCCAGTCAATTCCTAACCTTATTCTCCTCCCACTTACCTCCTCCCTAGTCTTCCTGACAAACTGTGCCCCAAAATAACTCTTTGTCCATAAACATAAAGATGACTTCCCATAACCCAACATGCTCAAACACTAGCACCTTGGCCTGACATTCAAACAATAATTTCACTTCTACTGATCTCTCTCTCTCTCTCTTTCTCTTTCTCTCTTCCTCCCTCCCCTCTCTCCCTCTGTCTTTTTCCTTCTTCTTTTAAAACCATGAGGAGATCATGCCTATTTAAAATTTGTATTTCAAAGTCAATTTGTTTGTCTTGGATTACTTTGATGAAAACAGAAAAGTAAATATTTAATACTTGTACATGTTTGTCTCAGTCTGTTGGGGGTGCTGTAACAAAATGCCACAGAGTATGTTTCATGTAAATAACAGAGACTTATTTCTCACAGAGGTAGATACTGGAAAGTTCAACCTCAAGAGGCTGCGAGCAGATGCAGTGTGTGATCAGGATGGATCTGCTCTCAGGTTTAAGAACAGCACTTTCTCGTTGTGTCCTTACATGTTGGAAGGGCAAGGGTACCTCTGGAATTCTTTTTTATTCCATTCCTTTTATAAACACCTTATGACCTAATCACTTCCCAAAGGCCAAGCTTAGGATACCATCTTGTTGTGGGGTAGGATTTTCAAGTAGTTGGAGGTGGAGAGCATTACATAATTCAAACCACAGCAGTGTTGGATCTGATAACCGGAAGCTAGGACTTTACACTTAATACCACTTTATCTGAGCCAAAAGAAAAAATTATAAATGTCTTAGTTAACTTTTTAAATTAATGTTATCCAGTTATATTTAGAAAAAGAAAATGTAGCGTTTTTGTCAGTCCTAGGGTTTGAATACAAGACTGGTTGAGGTGCTGTCCCTGTGCTTCTTTTGCTCAAGGCTAGTGCTCTATCACCTGAGCCACAGCTCCTGTAAGAAAAGTAAAAGAGAGGAGGGGGGAGTGTAGTTGTGGAGTTGGGAGGAAAGGGGTGGTAAGGGAAAAACAAAGGAGGAGGCAACAATGCTTGATAAGAAATGTACTCATTACCTTGCTCATGTGATTGTATTCCCTCTGTACAGTATTTTCACAATAAAAAACTTATTTAAAAAAAAGAAAAAGAAAAGCCGGGAATGTGGCTTAGTGGTAGAGTGCTTGCCTAGCATGCATAAAGTCCCAGGTTCAAGTCCCCAGTAAAACTTAAACAGAAAAAGCCAGAAGTGGCTCTGTGGCTCCAGTGGTAGAGTGCTAGCCTTGAGCAAAAGAAACTCAGGGACAGTGCCCAGGCCCTAAGTTCAAGTCACAGAACTGGAAAAAGAAAGAAAAAAAGAAAGAAAGAAAGAAAGAAAGAAAGAAAGAAAGAAAGAAAGAAAGAAAGAAAGAAAGAAAGAAAGAAAGAAAGAAAGAGAAAGAAAGGAAGGAAGGAAGGAAGGAAAGAAAGGAAAGAAAGGAAGGAAGGAAGAAAGAAAGGTAAAAGAGAAGAAAGAGTGAGGGCTGGGAAGGTGGCTCAGTGGTAGAGCACTTGCCTTGCATGCATGAGGCACTGGGTTCAATTCCTCAGCACCACATAAACAGAAAAAGCTGGAAGTGGTACTGTGGCTCAAGTGGTAGAGCACTAACCTTGAGCTGAAGAGCTAAGGGACAGTGCCCAGGCCCAGAGTTCAGGCCCCACAAAGAAAGAAAGAAAGAAAGGAAGAAAGAAAGGAAGAAAGAAAGAAAGAAAGAAAGGAAGAAAGAAAGAAAGAAAGAAAGAAAGGAAGAAAGAAAGAAAGGAAGAAAGAAAGAAAGAAAGAAAGAGAAAGGAAGGAAGGAAGGAAGGAAGGAAGGAAGGAAGGAAGGAAGGAAGGAAGGAAGGAAGGAAGGAAGGAAGGAAGGAAGGAAGGGTGAAACTCAACAGACCCAACAGGCTTTCTTTGGGAAGAAATCCTGGGAAGGACAACCAAGTCGAAGGGAAAATGGCACACATACCCCATTTGCAAACTAGGGTCTCTAACTATTAGGCAGAAAGAGTGAAGTCAGGTGGGGCAGAAGGAAGCAGGGTGAGATAGAGGTAGGGTAAGTAAACGATCCCTTCCAAGACCACAAGTTTTGTCTGTTTAGGGGTAATGGGAGGGGAGTTGATGCAGGGGGGTAGGCAGCAAGGACAGCTCTAAGATATGGCTGTCAGGGGGAAAGGTCATTTTCCATCAGCTCTACTTCTGGCTTTTTTGGTAGTTACTGGAGATAGAAGAATCTCAAGGACTTTCCTGCTTGAGCTGGCTTTGAACTGTGATCCTCAGAGCTTACCCTCCTGAGTAGCTAGGATCACAGGCATGAACCACTGGCGCTTGGCTATTTTTAACTTGGAGTACCATAAACTTTTGCCCACTTTCCAGTGCATTTTTTCATCAAGATAATTGTTCATGTTTTCATCTCCTACATCTCCTAAAGTTTTCCAAACGTATTCCCAGTATTTGTTCTTGTTCATGGATGGTTTTTCTCCCCATTCCATTTATTTCATATACTACTTGAAGTCTTTGAAATTGTTCTTCTCATTATTTCCTATATTGGCTCAGGCTGTTTCTTTGGCTTAAAGGATCCTGTCTTCCCTTCCTGTTAGATCAGCTGTTAGATCAAGAAGGAAAGATACTTGCTACATTTTTTTTTAAAAACCAAAGAATATCATACCCTTTATCCCACCCCTCCAGCTTGTCCTGTCGACTTTCTCTATCTAACTGACTTGGAAAAGTCAGACTGACCTTCAGGATGAGGGAGGGATTTCAAGAGACTTATTTACCTACCAAGTGTCAATCTGGTACCATCTTAGCATGACAGGGACATGCTAAAGTGTCAAAAGGCAGACGGACACTGTTGTTTCCTAGTACTGTATTTAAACAAATGTTTTACTTGGGGAAATAATAACAGCTATCCAACACACATTGTGTATTTTCTGTCTATCAGGATTATCTTAACCACTTTATATATGCTAAGTCATTTATGTTTCAAGCATTTACATTCCACCAGGTGGAAACTGCTCATTCGTTCATTTTACAAAAGAGAAAAGTGAGCTACAAAGCAGGTAAGAAATTTCTCAAAGCCATAGATAGAACCAATGGTAAGTGGTAAACTAGGGGTTTGGATTCAATCAGGCATCAGAATCTGGGTATCTAACTAAGGAGTGCAGTTATTAACTATGGACTTTTATCTTCCTGAGCTTAGAGGACAACAACAATATTGTTCGTTTTTTAATTTTTTTAAAAAATCATGAACAGTAAAACCCTCAGGAATCAGAGCCTGTTCTTTGTTGTAGAGATTTGATTGTGGGCCATCTTTCCAGAGAAATTTCCTTTCATGAGGAGATCAGCAGGCAGATAAATTTAACGGTTCATGGTCATGCTCTAAGCATAAAGCATGAAGAGTACAGAAGCATGCCCAGGGCTGTTATAAACACTGGAGACTTCCAGACTTTACTTATCTCTGTGTCCAAAGTCCCTGCATGAAACAGATCATCCGGCCCAAATAAGGTATTGTGACACAGCAGCATCATAATGGCTAGCATTTAACTGGTCCTCTTTCCCAGGGAGCAGCAGGGTTTCTTGCAGTGGATCATTATGGGATTGAGAGTAGAAGGAGAAATTCAAAGTGCTTTCCAATGATGAGTCCAATTGCAAAGTTGAGTCCGAAAGGGAATGGGTGATTATTAGGGAATGATGGAATCTGAGGTTTCGGAATGTTGTTCAAAGGTATCTCCAGCCCGATGTGGTGGTACAGGTCTGTAATCTCACCTATTCAGGAGGTAAGGAGGGAGGAGGACTGTTCCAGGTCAGTCCAGGTAAAGTTATCAAAAATATAATAAAATCATATGGGCTGAGAGTATACTTCAAATGGTAGAAAGCTTTTCTAGCAGGCAGAAGGCCTTGGGTACAACCCCCACTATGGAAAAGATTTCCACCTGGCCCCCTTCCAGTGCCCGAATCTCTCCGTGCAGCTTTGCTAAGGAAATGCCCAGCCTCTGTTTAAATACCTACTGTGATGTGATCTTACCATCATACAATCTATTCCTGCTCTCTGTGGCTTTGTTACAATGTTAGACATTTTGCCCAGTGAAATCTATCTTCCTGTAGCTTCTACCACTTGAATCTAATTCTACTTCTGAGATGCTAGAGAATAAGTTGTCTCCTTCTTTGGCAAGACAACCCCCAGGGAGATTTGAAACCTGTGATTCCATCCTTCCTAGGTTTTTCCTTTCAGGCTGTCTATGCACAGGCTCTTGAATTGTGTCTCTTCTAGCAGAGCTTTTTGGTCCAATTTCCAGTCAGGTTGGTGTCCCCTGACTGCTTCCTAGGTAGCACACTGCTTTCCAAGTGTGGAGTTAGATCATCTCATGGAATCAAGCACCAGCCCCTCCAGGGAAGAGTTATTCTTCCTTCTTATAATGAGCATCTGTCTATAATAAGTGCCTAAGACTTTCAAGAGTGCCATGGCTTTTGTTTGAGTCTGGCTTTTAGTCAGGTAGGAGCAGGGAGCAGTGAGGGAAGATTTGGATCTTCTTCAACAAAGGGCAGCACTCTGACTAGTGATGAGTTTCAGAAAAGCCACGCCTATCAGTGAAAAGAGGGGCCCAGTATGGTGGTTCAAACCTGTAATTCCAGCTCCACAAGAGGTGGAAAGTAGGAGGACCGCTATCTGAGGATAGCCAGAGCAAACAATTTTGAGGCTTTATTTGAAAACAAAGTAAATGCAAAAAAGAGGGCAAGCCTGGCTCACTTGCTGACCAAGTGCACAGCCCTGAGTGCAAACCTCAGCACCTCCAAAACAAACACACACACACACACACACACACACACACACACACACACACACACACACACAAAGGGAAGTTGGAATGAGAATAGTTCTAAAGTCTCAGAAATACAAAGGGGAAAAACAGTCACACAGGGTGCCTGGAAAGGCCTGATGTGGAGAGGAAAAATAATGGTAACAGCTTCCTAGTGTTAAATGCCGAGTAAGCCAAGCATTTGGCATCTAGAATCTCTCTAAAGGGAATTAGGATCTCTGTGTTACAGATGAGCAAATTGAAAGGTAGTGAGGATAAGGGGCTCACTGGTATCTACAGAGCTGTCAAGTAGCAGTGTCAAAATTTAAGGTAGGACCAATGAGTCTGGGCTCATAGACCTATCCTGACGCCTAAAAAGCAGACTACTTGAGGTATGAAAAGAAGACAGTTCCTCTCCCATGAGATGAAGGGACAGCAGAACATATAAGTTAGGCCAGGGAAGACGGCAATACCTGGCATCCTCAGAGAGATCAGGGAACTAACTTAGTTCTTAGAGAGCTAAGGTTTGTACCCAGTACAAATCTAAATCCTGATTTGAGTTTTCTTCAGAAGTATATTTAGGAAAGAGAAGAAACTTCAATGAGATGAACATAACTGAATATGCAAGCTCAGAATCAGAAACTGGAATTTTAAGATGATGTCTGTCTAGTTCCTCATAGCTTAAAGGAAATTTGCTTTCTCCACTCAATGGCTTATACATGTTAGCATGCACCAGGATTTAACCAACGAACAGTTAAAAGAGATTACCAATTTCAGTTCTCAGAGTTTTTGATTCATTGGATCTAGGGATGAGGCCTGAGAATTTGCACTGCTACCAAATTAGCAAGCAATGCTGATGTAGCTGGTCCAGGGTTCAAGTTTAAGAACAATTGATCTATTTTCCTGATAAAGGGGACTTGGCATGAAAAAATAAAAATAAAAAATAAAAGACTTGCCTATAGATCAGGAGCACTGGGAGAGAGTAAGGCTCCAGACTTAGTGTCTAGCTTGGTGAATGACTGCAGCGGGCGAATTTGTACAAACTGGAAATTTCAGAAGTCACAGCCAGAGGATCAAGTTGCTCCAGCATGGGAACAAGGTAAAGCAAAAGGCCCAGGATGAACTGGGCAGGGGACGTAGACTGGCTAAAGCCAGCCATCTGGTGAGGGCAGAAGTCAAATGGGGTAGAGTTGGTGTCAAAATCCGCAGGCTTCTGGCTGGGTTGCAAGGAAAGAACTAGAGGCAAGGAGCCAGGAGTGGGCTCCTGGGGAGTGGCCAAGTGCCAGAGTCTGGTTATCACATTTCAGATGTGACTCACTGTCTCCACAGCCTTTCTTGCTCCTCCTGTGGTGGTGACCTGTCAGTTCATGAAGTGCCCAAGAGTGGCCCTCTGATAAGGGTGAGGGTGAAGTTCTCTAAAACAGAGAAGTTGAGAGAAAGACCAAACACTGGGCTCCATGCTGTCTGTGGGCTTGCTGTTTTCCATTTCCCAGGCTGCATTTCTTCCTCATGGGAAACTGACTCAGCTTTATTGAGTGGCCTACAGTATATAGCTCAGTCATCTGGGCCAAAGCAGTGGCTGAAAGCCCAGATGTACTTCTGGTATTAAAGGGACTTGAACAGGAGGTTCTCTTTCCTTGGTACTAAAAGAAGGCAGCATCTTTTTTTTTTTTTAAATAAAAAACATGCTACTCTAGTCTTGCAGCTGGCAGAAACAAAATTGTGCATAGGTTCTCCCTAGACTCAGGTTTTCTAAGTATTAACACTAAGCCTGAACCAAACCTGTTTCCCTTTTGTTCCTTTCTTCACATTTCTTGTAAACCTCTGTTCAGTTATTTTTTTAAAAAAAATTTTTTTTGTCAGTTGTGGGGCTTAAACTCTGGGCCTGGGCACTGTCCCTGAGCTCTTCAGCTCAAGGCTAACTCTCTACCACTTGAGCCACAGAGCCACTTTCAGTTTTCTGGTGGTATATTGGAGATAAGAGTCTCACGGAGGTTCCTGCCCAGGCTGGCTTTGAACCACAGTCCTCAGAGCTCAGCCTCCCGAGTAGCTAAGGTTACAGGGTGAGCCACTGGTGCCCAGCTTGTTATTTATTGAGTGCACACTGGAAGGCATATCTGTGCTGAGGATACAGATATGGATAAAAGAAATCTCAACCCTCCAGAAACTTGATTATTCTTGGGTATAGTCTTGTAGAGACATCATTAAAACATTATTGGGTAAATGCAGTTCTTTATTTGTTTTTGGCTGGATGCCAGTGATTTCTGTAATCCTAGGTATTCAGGAGTGTGAATATCAAGAAAACTAAGGTAACAGACCAGCCAGGCCAAAAAAAAAATTAAGATCATATCTTAAGAGGAAAAGCTGGGCATGGTGTTATGTGCCTGTCATCCTAGCTACAGCGGGAAATGTAAATAGGAGAATAGTGGTTCATATCTACCCTAAGAAAAAGTAAGACTCTTTCTCCAAGATAACCAGGCCAAAAGGACTGGAGGTATAACTCAAACAGAGCAAGTGTGAAGTCCTGAGTTCAAACCCCACGACCACCAAAGATAAAAGGATATCATATTTCTCAAATACAGAGCTTGTTTTCTTCTTCTGATCTTCCTTAGATCCTTGTATGACATTCTGTCATCTAGGTGGCTTGTGAGCTGCTGCCTCTGACCTCCTTAAGGAAAGTAGCTGAGTCCACTTACTCCGTGTAGTTTCTTGTTTTACACTTACAACAACTTCCTCTTGCACCTATTCTGTTTGTCAGCTCCCCACCCTACACTGTAACTTCAGGGGAACAGGACCCTTGTCACTGCTGAATTCTTAGTTTGTACAACCAGCATGGAAAAGTCATTTTCCTTTCAGTCATTCAGAAAAGTGATTTTCAGTCGAACCTTTGGAGCCTTCCAAATAAAGTCCCTGAGTTTTCCAAGCCTGTCACCTTCCCAAGCTGTCTAAGGAGGTTCTAACGCTTGACTACTAACAACTGTGACAGAGTGAACACTTTGTACAAGGCATCTCAAGTGTATTATTTAGTTGTCACAGTCCTTTGCAAAACCTGCAACCTTTTTTTCTTATGGATGAAACAGGCTCAGGGTGAGTAGCTTTCCCAAGATGACAAGGTTGCAAGGTGCTGGAGGTGGGGTGGAGACGCTAGGAATCGTCCACGGGTGGTGAAGCCCATTATTAGTCTCCCAACCACCTTTCTACCCCAACCCCTAGGTTTCGGGGACACATTTCCACCATGTCCCTCGAAGCTCTTCTCCACGTTTCAGATGCATCCCGCGCACTGAACCCCTGAGCCGAGGCTCCCAGCGTAGGGTGGGTTGAAGTAGCAGGTGCATGCAGAATGCAGGGATCTGATGTCGCTTTCTCTATGGGAAGAACCATGTGAGGAGTCCAGGGGCTCAGAGCCTTGCAGCGATCGCGCTCATTGAGCCACGAGGGGGAAAGGAGGAGAAGGCCGGCGGCCAGCGCGCGCCCCCGCGACCGCCCCCAACTCGGGCTCCCAGGCACCAGGCGGGCCCGTACGCGAGCCGGGGGCCCCA
>NW_012267283.1:5720232-5768331 GCF_000151885.1 Dipodomys ordii | reverse complement strand
GGCGCCTGCAGGGATGCGGGGGCCGCGCCCAGTGACCCGGGCTGGCCTGGGCTCCGCACTCGGTCCTGAGGAGAAAGAGGGAGCGGCCCCCGCCAGCCCCCCACGCTTGTGGTCGCCCGTCCCGCCCCGCCGGGCTCTAGGCCCCCCGTTCTTCCCGCAGCCGCCGCCTGAGGGTGTGTCCTTCCCCTCGGACCGGGAACCCGGGCTCGGCCTTAGGTTTCTCGGGGTGGGGTGGGGGGCTCTCCGTGCGGACGCCCGAGCTGGAGCTCGTGTCTCCCAGCCAGTCGCCTGTCTGGGGCTCCGGCACCTACTCTTTAGGTCCGGTGGCCCAGGCCTCGGGGTAGCTGCGCCCCTCCCCTCCCCCCCTGTCCCAGGACCTGTTTAAATTAGGGCTTTCTGAATGGGGAGGGAAGACTGACACTTGTCAGGGGGCCCACCCCACCCTCTCCGACTCTGGTGGGGACCCTGGAGGGTCTTGGTGGAATGTTCTATGCTTTCAAGTTGGAAAAAGGATATACAGAATAACCTTTTCTGATGAAGCACCAATTAGGTAATGTAGCCAAGGTATTGCAAGTTCGTTTATTTATTTTTTTTAAACAGGCAGTCAGAATCCTTCTATAGAAATAAACCACTCCGTTCTCTTTGTTACATTATAGTGTCATTGAGATATAATACAATATCGGAACAAAAACAAGTGTTGTTAATAATGCAGCAGGGGAAAGAAAGCAAGGGCAAATCTAAGAGGCCATGCTTTTCTATTATTAGATAGAAAGCACTGGGAAGACTTACTGAAACAATTTTTTTTTTGTCCTGGATTCACCTTCCTGAGGACCACTGGAGTTCTGGCATGAGAGACTGACTAGTGTGATGTGTTCAGCAGTGACTATTAAAAGTGCACCTGATTTCATTGTAGGTGTTTGACTTGAAACTCAGTCGTGTATATGTATTATTTTCAAGACGATATTTTTAAATACGTGTATGTTTTGAATATGTGTATGTTGAAGACATCTCTGCCTAAATATGTTAACTGTCTCACATCTTATTAGACAAAAAGCATATAGTAATTTGAATGGACATCAGCAGAGGTCAAATGGAAGAGTAAAAGTTGGGATCCCATGGTGTTGAGTTCCCTGGTTATATACCAGGGATACAGAGCAAGTCACCTAATAGATAAATATTATTTCTTCATGTAGTCAGCAGTGATGAAGAAACTTTTAAAGCTTATGAAGAATTACTACTAAAATACTGCCTGGGCAGTAAAATAGGATTAGCTATGATTTTAACCTATTTGAATGTCAAATGATATATTTCTGTATCATTTGTTATTTCTGTATAATGTGTTATTTCCCCAGGGATAGTGAGGAATTAGCTGATTTTTTTTCATTATTGGTTCTGGTGTTTCTTATTGGGTAAGTTTTAAGAGTCAACTAACAAATGCTAGAAATATGTTGAATTTCATTGGTGATATGAAATAATCTTTTATTGAATAAAAACTGTTGTTTTATAGCTTACAAAGAGTAAGTGGTATTATTTCTTCCAACCCTTTACAGAACCCAGTGCTCTGAATTTGAGCTTTCTTTTCTCATGAAGTGTTGCAAGAATTAGTTACTTCCCTCAAAACTTGGTGAACTAAAGAAGATGTGTATTTCTCTTTAAATAAGACAATAGTATGCCTCAAGCATGAATTTTAGAGACTATTTCCTATCATAGAATGTTAAAATAGTAGCAGAGGTGATAACCTCAGTATAAGGAAAATAAGTACTGCAAATTGTGACAAAGGGTGAGCATGGCATACACACACACACACACAACACACACACACACACACACACACACACACACACACACACACACACACACACACACACACACACACACACACACACACACACACACACACACCTTTTTGTAAGGCATTGGGATTTGGGCTTTAAGTTATGAGGAGGACAAGTGTAAAGCCAGTTTTGAGTCATAGGAGCTTGGGTGGATTGCTCTTCAGCTCTTATTTCTTTATCAATAAAATAGAAATAATAGTTTACTTCCCTCAAAAGGGTAGTTGTTAGGCTTGTGTTTATTTTTTAGCAACCACATAACACTGCCTAGGCATCGTTAATTTCATAAACTTACTCTCAAAATAACTTTGTTCCTTTTCCAATCCAGTGTAGACGTTTTTACCTTTAAAGTCCGTTTTCTGCTTCTACATCTGTAAGAAGTTATTTTGAATGGTGATGCCAAAGAAAAGTTGTTAAATCCTAACTGAAAGAGGATTGGAAGTTCTGATTCATGCAGTCTGACAATGCAGCTAAGTTAACTGGACAGACCTACAGAAGCTTGCTGGGGCCTTGTCAACAAATGGATTAGCTTGACCAGCTGCTGTTTTGTCTGTGAAAATGACTTGACTTCAGTGTTTTGTTCGCAACAGATGCTCTGTTTGAGTAGAGGACGGAAGTGTAATTGCCTTGGGTTTGTAAGGCATACTGCTGTGTACAGAAAACCACAGTATTATCTCCTAAAAAAAAACAGAGGTATTTTGTTTATATTGTGTTTCTGGGGCACTTTTGTGAACAGGATGTGTGATGGATAAGTCTCTTTGAAACTCTAAGCTTTTGATTATGTCCTTAAGTGGTTTTAAGATAAAATCCCAAAGGTTTCTTTACCTGAAGGAATGAATGTGCTTGCTCAAAGAAGACATTGAAGCCAGACATTTTTGCACTGTTCTAGAATCTTGGTCCTTGGAATTTGATAGTTTAAGTTAAATTTTGTACAGGTTATTCACATTCAAGGATCCCTGTTTCTAGGAACAGTATTTACTATAGGAATAATAAAGAGATCCCAGAGGAAGGAAGTCACCAAGCGCATACATTGTCAATTGTCACCTTTTCTCTACTTGTTTTTTTCTTCATAGTATTTTAACTTGGAAGAGGGTTGTGATGGGTAAGGCTTAATACCTCTAGATTGGGGAGTTTGAATTAAACAGAAGTTTTAAAACATGACAACCTAGAGCAAATAGCATATCTATATTTGGCTTCCTTAAACTACCCTGACACCTGCTGACTTTTGCTTTGGTATTGTATTCTAGCAGTTCAAAGAATCTTACCATACTCTTTAACTAAGCAGCTGTCCCATGTTCCAAAATTGCTTCTGAGAAGGAAGGAAAGGAAGAAGGAAGGGAAAGAAGGAAAAAAATGTTTCCCTATAAAAGAGATAAATAAACTCAAGTATTTTTCCATAATATTTAATTGTTTTAAATTCTCAAAACAATTTTATTCCTATTGTATAAATGTGAAAAATTAAGCTCAGAAAAGTGAAGAGATTTGTTGAGTCACACAACTAGAAAGTAAGTGCTAGTCTAGGTTTAAACCAGGTATTTTTTCACATCCAAGATTTTTCATTACCTCTTTGCTTCCCTGAATTGTAGGAAAATGTAAGCTACAGATAAAATGAATAAAAATTACTTACAACCCAGCTCACTCAAAGATAATCTCATTCAGCATTTTTACTAAACATTTTTTAAATACATGTATAGAACCTTAAAAATTATGGTATTGTACTATGGCATCATGTTTTAAAACTTTTCATTAAATATCCCTATGTTAATATCATTCAACAACACTCCTAATGGTTCAGCACTTGATTTATTATATTATGTGTGTGTGTGTGAGTGTGTGTGTGTGTGTAGTTGTTGTTGGTGGTGGTTGTGAGGTTTGAACTCTGGGCCTGGGTGCTGTTCCTCAGCTCTTCAGCGCAAAGCTAGGACTCTACCATTTGAGCCACAGCACCACTTCTGGTTTTCTGAGCGGTTTATTGGAGATAAGAGTCTCACCAACATTCCCAACCAGCCTGGCTTTGAACCATGATCCTCAGATCTCAGCCTCCTGAATAGTAGGATTATAGGCGTGAGCCACCAGCTGCTGGCATTATTTATATTATTATTATTATTTAGTAGTATGGATTTATTTCTCGGTTTTTATATATTGATTGTTTTTATGGTTTGAGCTCAGGGTTTTACAGTGGCTAGGCAGGTGGTATACTGCTTAAGCCAAGTCTTCAGCAGATTTTACTCTGGTTACTTTTGAGATAGGGTCTTGCTCTTTTGACCAGCCTAGACCACAGTTCTCCTATTTATACTTCTCCCTATCAGCCAAAATGAGAGATGTGCTCCAGCTGTTTCTGTTGAGGTGGGGTCTCGTCAACTTTTTCGCCTGAGCTGGCCTAGAATTGCAGTCCTATCAGTCTCAGTCTTTGGTGTAGATAAGATGACAGGCATATATCACTGTGCCTAGTTATTGGTTGAGATGGGGTCTTATGAACATTTTGCCTTGGCTTGCCTTGAAGTTGACAGTGTGTCACTGTCAACAAGAATTACTTGATTTTAATAATTATTTTGTTATGTTTATGTTGTTCTCAGTGTATGTTTACATGTTATGAATAATGGTGATAAGAACATAGCTATCCCTCTTGCCTACATTCTTTTTTTTGTGCCAGTCCTGGGGCTTGAATTCAGGTTCTGATGTCTGTCTCTGAGTTTTTTTTTTGCTCAAGGCTAGTGCTTTAACACTTGAGCCACAGCCAGCCATTCTTCTGGATTTTTTGGTGCTTAGTTGGAGATAAAAATTTCAAAGTCTTGGGGCTGGGAAGGTGGCTCAGTGGTAGAGCGCTTGCCTTGCATGCCTGAGGCCCTGGGTTCGATTCCTCAGCACCACATAAGCAAAAAGAAAAAAGCCGGAAGTGGCGTTGTGGCTCAAGTGGTAGAGTGCTAGCCTTGAGCTGAAGAGCTGAGGGACAGTGCCCAGGCCCAGAGTTCAGGCCCCACGCCTGGACCCCCCCAAAAAAATTTCAAAGACTTCCCCTGTCTGGGTTGGCTTCAGACTGTGATCTTCAGATCTCAGCTTCGTGAATAGTTAGGATTGTAGGTGTGAGCTATCAGCACCAGGCTTAAAAAAAATCTGTTGATCTGTATATTGCCAAGGTGCCCTTTAGAAGGACTGTAAGTTTATAATGCTATTAACAATGTCTAAGAGTACCTTATCACTCTCCCATTATGCCTTTCTTTATTAGTTGGTTGGACCTCTGGTTTTCCTGGCAAAGCATGTGTCTCTATTGACTCTAATGTAGTCTTGTAGTCTCCACTTGCTCCTGTTTTCTGACCCTGGCTACTCAGGCTTTTCTGCTTGCTGCTCTTCTTGCCTCTATTGCTACTTCTATGTCTGCCGCCATCTCTATTACTACTGTTACAGTCTGTTTCTGCCTCACTGCTACTACCTCTTCTGCCTCAGCATGTTACAGTCTAAGTTATTCTCCTTACCATAGAAATCATAACTAAGCAAGAAAATATCATTCAGGAGAAGCCTTTTATTGGGTCTGGGTCTAATGTTCTAACACCAATGACAGCACAGGAGCGTGTGTCCTCACTGATGTAAAAAGTGAGCTGAGCTGGTGTTGGTGGCTTTTGCCTGTAATCTAGCTATTCAGGAGGCTGAGATTTGAGAATCCCAGTTTGAAGCCATCCCTGGCAGGAAAAGATTCTTAGCTCCAGTTAACCACAAAAAGCCAGAATTAGAGCCGTGGCTCTAGAGGTAAAGCATTAGCCTTGAGCAAAAGAGCTCAGGGACAGTGCCCAGGACCCAAGTTAAAGCCCCAGCACTGGCACATACATCACACACACACACACATACACACACACATACACACACACACACACACACACACACGTGAACTGAGCAATCTGTATTCAGTAAGATGTGTGCGGCTTGAATGTGACAAGCAATGAAGGGTTGTGTTTGTATCAATCACAGCATAGCTTTCAGTTCCACCAATCACTGGCTTCTTTACTAGGGTGGTGCACATCTGAGCATCTTGAGCAAGAGTAGTTAGTCATCTGAGATTCACTGAGGCAAGTTTTGCCTAGGGTGCTGTCTTCCAAGGCCACTACAGGTAGTTCGGGATGGTTGTGACTTGAATAAGGACTTCATAACTGTAGTAGCCACAGTTGTAGTGGTCCTTGCAACTAGAGTGTTCTCATAGTGATATAATGTCTTACGATATCTGGGCTCAATGAGAGCAGCCCAGCCATTTACCTGAAATAGGGTTGTTTTGCTAACATTTTACAGCTCCACATGCCAGGCATTAATGAACTGTCTATTGATGTCACTCAAAAGCCTGAACCACTCTGACAGTTTCACTCAATCACAGAAATTACAACAAAGATTAAAACAAAATTCAACATTAACATTGTCAGCAGTCTTTAACAGTGCTCTGAGGGGAGAGCTGGATCCCTTGGATCTACCCTACTTCCTTGGCTTCACTGAATAAAATTCCAGTTCAGAGGTCACTATATGTTTCAGGTTTCTTTCTCAGCCTCTGATGCCACTTAAATTTTCTTACAGCTGAACTCAGGATAGGAAGGACATATTCTCCACCAGTTCTTTCACAAGCATTAGGTTTTCCAGTTGGTAAGCTAGATGATCAGAATTGTCAGTTCAGTCTTTGTTTATGTCTGTGTTCAGGTAGCGCCGTTTCACTATTAGAAAAGGCAGAGCTTTCCTCTAACTGTGTTATGTTCAGCAGATTCCTGAATTTCTCAATTTTCCTTTTTCACCTTCTGTTATCACATTGGAAATAACTTTTATTAATGTTGCCATAGGTATGGTCAACTAGAACAACCTTGATTGTCTAGCTGTATACAATTTTCTAGATTTTTTAAAACTCGTTGCCTACTTTAAAAGAGAGAGGTCTATAATGTGAGGTGATACAAATGGCATCTTTGGCAAATAAGTTATAGAAGTAAACAAGATAGTTTTCAATAACTACCTCGATGATGGTGACTTGTTTTCCACTTCTGCTGAGCTCTAATTAATCTTATTAATCTTAATATGATTTATATCTTAGGTTTAAGAAGTCAATATCCTTATGAGATCCAGAACGATTGAAGCCTTGTTCATTTCCATAACTTATTTTTCAATCCTTCTTGATGAACTTGCACTATTTTATTGTATAAAATATGGCCTCTTCCGCATTTTCTCATCCTTTTCACAGCAGTTTCATATGAAGACAAGTGGAGCTCTGGGAGTCAGTTTCAGCAGTTGGCCCTTGGGGAGCTTTCAGGATACTGCTCTTTCCTGTCAGTTTGAAAAAGCTTCTGATAGAGGCAGCAAGCTGTTTGCATTAGCTACCAAGGCCACCATCATTTTCTTATAGTTGTTGATCTTAGTGTTTGCTGCTTTTGTAGTTTATACTATATTTTGTAGCTTTGAAAATAGGTGTGATCAGGAATGCTAGGGGCTCTAAAGCCTTGTACAGCTGGTTTGTCCATTTTCACAGTGTCTCAGTGGTGTTTTTGGCTAAGGCCAAGAAGCTTTTGCTACTTAGAAATTGTAGTGCATCCCCTGGAAATAATTGAGGCCTTTAGTCTTTGTACATTAGTCAATAAAAGCTGTTTTCTTCACTATAGACCTTTTATCTAGGGTGTGTGTGTGTGTGTGTGTGTGTGTGTGTGTGTGTGTGTGTGTGTGTGTGTGTGTGTGTGTGTGTGTGTGTCCGTCCTTGTCCTTGCATACACATGTGTGTGATAGACCCTCAGGCTGTCCTGGAACTCTGGGTTAAGTTCAAAATGTAATATAGAATATTCTCTCTACAACATATGAGACCATGTTTTCCAGAGATATTTTATCAGCCTTTAGAGACCTTTCTTTCCTAACTTTATTTTCTGAGAAGTAGTTTTAAAGCTTTAGGAAATTTCATGTAGATTACCAATCCTCCAAAGGCTTTAAGTAGGACATCTTTTCAGAAATAATGTTAGGGGAATGAACCCCAAAATAAGTATTCAAATGTTTTTTTTTCCTTTCATGCAATTGTTTCTATCATATTTATAAGATGATTTCTATGTTGCTTTGTATATCCCTTCCCCACAGTATAACCCATACTTACACTGTTTTTTGATGTTGGTATAATTTGTGGAGGGGAAGGGGAAAAAAAAAACAAATCGTGGGGCTGGGAAGGTGGCTCAGTGGTAGAGTGTTTGCCTTGCATGCTCGAGGCCCTGGGTTTGATTCCTCAGCACCACATAAGCAAAAAGAAAAAAGCCAGAAGTGGCGATGTGGCTCAAGTGGTAGAGCGCTAGCCTTGAGCTGAAGAGCTGAGGGACAGTGCCCAGGCCCAGAGTTCAGGCCCCACGACCGGAACCCCCCCCAAAAAAAAACAAATCGTTTAACTAGGGATACAGGTGGACCCATTGCAACAATGAGATGTATAAGTCCTTATGTCTGAAAAACGAACTTAACAACTTTGGTGGGGGGGGTGGGGGGAAGACGGGTGGAAGGAAGGGAGGAGTATGGGAAGGGATGGGAAGGGGAAACAAAAAGGAGGCAACAATGCTTGATAAGAAATGTACTCGTTATCTTGCCCGTGTAATTGTAACTCCTCTGTACGGTATTCTCACAATAAAAAAAAATTACTAATCCATACTTCTTAGGATAATACAAATTGAGAAACATCTTTTAACTTGTGGAAGTAGCAGACTTTGAATGAATTAAAGGGTAATGGTAAAGATTAGATTAGTTTTCAGGAGATGTTACTTTTTGGAAGTATAAGACAGTATCATTCAAAGTAGACAGTCTGTTTTGGTGATCTTTGAGTTTAATTAGCAGGTCAGCTGTCCTTAGGTACAGTCTTGCATTTGTCAGCTGCCAACCTTGGCACAAGGACATTTTCAGTCTTTAAGATCCTTGGAAAACTTTATGAAAAGTATTAGTCAGCATTAAACTTTACAGGTGAGAAGAATTTGTCTCTTTTGTTGCGGTATCTTTTTTTAAAATAGTTGTTCTAGAATCTCAAATGAGAGCTGGTTGGGGAGGATGGAAGGGATGATAGGGGAAAAACAAAGGAGGGGGTAACAATGCTTGATAGGAAATGTACGAATTACCTTAATCATGTAACTGCAACCCCTCTGTACAGTATCTTTACACTCCCCCCACCTCTCTCTCTATGTATACATAAATGAGAGGTGGTTCTCTGAGTTGAAATGTTTTTCTTTTCTTTTTCTTTTAGTGAGGCTGGTTCTGTGGCTTGAACTCAGGGCCTAGGTGCTGTACTTGAGGTTTTTTGCTTAAGGCTAGTATTCTACTGAGCCACAGTTCCACTTGCTTCTTTTTAGTGGTTAATTAGAGATAAGAGTCTCATGGACTTTCCTGTGTAGGTTGGCTTCAAAATAAGATCCTCAAATCTCAATCTCCTGAGTAGCAAAGATTACAGGTGTGAGCCTGCTGGTGCCCAGCAATCTTTTAGTTTTTAATGGTAATTAATGTAGATAATAACTGAGAAATTAGGAAATTAGTGAAACACTGGCAAAAGAAACTAGTTTGAGTGTGTGTGTGTGTGTGTGTGTGTGTGTGTGTGAAGAACTGGGGCTTGAACTCAAGGTCTTAAGCTCTTGTTTGGCATTTTTTGCTCATGGCTAGTGCTCTACCACTTGAGCCACACCTTCATCCTGGCATTTTTGCTTGTCAGTTGGAGATAGAATCTCCTAGGTTTTATTTTTTTCTTTCTTTCTTCAGAATCTCAGTTCTTAAGATCTCAGCCTTCTGAGTAGTTAGGAGTATAGTTGTAAGCCACTGACAAACATCTAGCTAGTTTAAACATTTTAACTGCTCTCTGTATATGACAATTATAATTCAAGAATGACAATTAATTCTTTTAACAAAGAAATTCTGCTTGGCTGGGTGCTGGTGGCTCACGCCTGTAATCCTAGCTACTCAGGAGGCTGAGATCTGAGGATCGTGGTTCAAAGCCAGCCCGGGCAGGAAAGTCCATGAAACTCTTATCTCCAATAAGCCACCAGAAAACTGGAAGTGGCGCTGTAGTTCAAGTGGTAGAATGCTAGCCTTGAGCTGAAGAGCTGAGGGACAGCGCCCAGGCCCAGAGTTCAAGCCCCATGACTGACAAAAAAAAAAAAGAAAGGCTGCTTTTTTTTATGAAAAAGATTCAGAAATCTTTTAGATTGTTTATGTTTTATTCCAAGTGAATAGGACTAGTAGGTCCTATTCCTTGTTTCCACCCTTAAGACTTTTGTAGACATTTGGTTGGAATAGGTCTCTAAAATTACATTGTCCAGCTTCTAGCCACCTGTGTTTTTTTAAAAAAAATATTTTAAAAATTTTATTGTCAAGGTTATGTGCAGAGGGGTTACAGTTACATCCATAAGGTAGTGAGTACATTTCTTGTGGACCTTGTTAGACTCATTTTTCTCCCACTTTTGCTCCCCCTGAAACTCTCCCCAAGTTGTACAGTTAATTTCCACCATATTGTCCTGTAAGTATTGCTGTTGCATTGGTTCACCCTTTGTCCATTGTCTCATCATTTTGTTGTTCCCCTTCCCTTCTCTAATTTAGATAAATGTATATACAATACCCAGGGTGCCAAAAGTAAATACAGTAATAACAGGAATAAACCATAGGGGAAAAAAACACAGAAGAAAAAAGAAATCACATAGTACATTAAAAACAACGACAAAGAAAAACCTCTTGTTTCCATGTCTTGGAGTTTATTTTGCTTAGCGTCATCTTTTATGGTCATATGTATGTAACTATTGAGCCATAATGCCCATCTGCTGGGACTATCCTAGTCATATACCAATTATTACAAATGAGGGAAACCATGGAATTTATGTTTCTTTGGATCTTCTTCACTTAATATGATTTTTTCCATGTCTTTCCATTTCCTTACAACTGGGACAATGTCATTCTTTCTTATGGGAGCATAGAATTCCATTGTATGTGTGTGCATATACATATATACACATCATATACACATGTATACCGCATTTTCTTGATCCATTCATCTACTGGTGGGGGGGGGCATTTGGATTGGTTCCATATCTTAACTATGGTAACACCCAGGCCCTGAGTTCAAGCTCCACCACCGACATGTGAGGTTTTAAAGCACTTGACATATAGCAAGTTTGAATTGAGAGATGTTCTGTAAATTGAAACTATATACTGGGTTTTGAAGATTTAGTAAACCCTTCCTAAAAAGAATGAGAAAGGATGGAAGTGGCGCTGTAGCGCAAGTGGTAGAGCACTTGCCTTGAGCTGAAGAGCCCAGGGACAGTGCTCAAGCCCAGAGTTCAAGCCCCACGACTGACAAAAATAAAAAGAATGAGAAAGGAATTCATAGATAATACTTTTTCTTAATTGGGCTCTTCCTGTGTTGTACAGGCTGGCCTCAAACTCTTAGGTCCCAGCAATCCTGCTTTCACTGCCCCAGGAGAAGCTGGACTATAGGTGTCCACCACTGTGCGTAGCTAGATAGTTACTAACTATTAATTATACATAAAAAAACAATATTTTGGATTTGCTGGGTAAAGTAAAATACTTTAATGACTTTGATTTTTTTCTTTTACTTTTTTGATGTGGCTACTATTGGCTTATAATATATTTCCATTGGATAGTGCTGTTCTAAGGTGAATGAGAAAACTGCAATTGGTAAATGCTGTATTCCAGCCTCTAACATCACTATTAGACAAGAGTCTAGTAACTTTCAGAAGGTAGGTAACACTTAATTTGAATATGAGAGCATTTGGATATCTTTGTAACAGGAGCTTTAAAAACAAGAAGACTTATTAGAAAATCTTTGGGGCCTATAGCCTATCTCGCTGGGGCAATATGCTACAGCTGTTTTCAGCAAAGTTCCTCACATACAAAACTTGCTAGTAAAAGACAAAATAAAAAATTGGAAGGTTTAATTTTCCTCTGAATTAAATCCACCTTTTTATGTACATATTTATTTATATTTTGTGTATGTAAATTCATTTGAGTTTTTATTGTACTCACATATACCATGACAATTGTAATTTCGTTGTTGGCCCGCATCCATTGGGATCTGGCACTTCTTTCTTATAGAATATAATAAAATATAATAAACTCTTGCCCTGTTCTGGCTCAGTGTTGGTATGTTTACCCTGAAGTTTGCTAGGTATAGTTCACAGTACACAGCTGTGAATCTTTACTTATGGAATTTCCAGAAGTTTTATATAAAAATCATTGAAAACTTAGCTAACCAAATATTTGTAGAATTTTAGGTATCCCATATAATTGGGTAGTCATTTGGAATTAGAGGCAGTATTTCAAAGAGGTTAAGAGCACAGTCTGTGGAGTGAGTCTGAGCCTAATCTTTACCTCACTAGCAGTGTCACTATGTATTGTGTAACAAGTCTTTGTCTCAAGAAAAAAGTTAATACATGAGTTCCTCTGTTGTGCTACCACATAAAGACTATATTAACCTGGCTAGTGGCTCCCATTTGAATAGAGTATGTACAGAACATTTCTGTTTTTGCTTTTGTTTTTTTTCATTTTTTTCTTTTTATTTTTTTTATTGTGAAAATACTGTACAGACAGGTTACAGTTACATGAGCAAGATAATGAGTACATTTCTTATCAAGCATTGTAGTCTCCTCCTTTGTTTCCCCTTCCCATCCCTTCCCATCCTCCCCCTCTCCTACCCACCCAATCCTCCCCGCTCCCCTCCCCCACCAAAGTTGTAAAATTCGTTTTTGACATAACGACTTGTACATTAACAGAACATTTTTGTTAGCACAAAAACTTTTACTGAACAAGCCAGGCACTGCTGGCTCATGCCTATAATCCTAGCTACTCAGGAGGCTGAGATCTGAGGATGGTGGTTCAAAGCCAGTCGTTATCTCCAATAAACCACTCAGAAAGCCGGAAGTGGCTCTGTGGCTCTAGTGGTAGAGTGCTTGCCTTGAGCTGAAGAGCTGAGGGACAGCACCCAGGTCCAGAGTTCAAGCCCCATGACCGGCCAAAAAACAAACAACAACAACAACAAAAAATGAACTTTTACTGAACAGTACTAGAGTATAACCAAAGTAAATAATAAAATATTAATAAAGTCTTGGATATTGGCTATAAAAATGGATTATTTACTGTGGTTCCAAACATATATAAGGTTGAAATGAGTGTTACTATCCTAGATGCATGTGTATTACCTAGTTTCATATTTGTAAGGTATATTTTAAAATTTTTGTAAATAAATAAAATATTTTTGAATGTCAATGTCTCCTTCCCTTATTCTTCATATTCTGAGAAGTTTCCATTTGTTTTTGCAGCATATAAGAATTTGGCTCCATTTCCTTGCCATGGCCTTATGGCCTAAAAAGCATTATTGTATGAAATCATATTGATCATCTTCAGCCCGAAATTATGATGAGATTGTATACTGGCAATAAGACAGTTTAAGACAGTACAAATGTATAAACCTTTTGTAATTATAGGCCTTTGGAAATTTTGAGCAATAAGGATCTTTACATCGTTCCTATTCATTATATTATATATGCTTACATAAAGTTGTTAAGATTTATGATTTTCTTTTATTAAAAGATAATATTTTAATCCTAGGAAGCTCTACAAAGGATCATTTCAACTCTGGCAAATAAAAATGATGAAATTCAAAACTTTATTGATACACTAAATCACACACTAAAAGGAGTTCAGGTATGCATTTTTATTAGAATTGTGTACATATATGTCATGCAGCATTGGTGAGTCAAATATCAAGTATAAATATAGTCCATCACCTTTATATTATGAGTTATGGACGTAAGGTCAAGGTTTTTCTGTGGGAAAATCAAGTGGTAAGGGGCCAAGAAAACTCTGGATATGCAGAGCTAGAGAATATTAGTGCTTGCTTTTTGTCCTGTTCTATTTGATGTTTTTCTTTACTAGTTCTAATTAAGAAACAGTTATATTTTTCATATTATTTGGAAGTAAAACACTTACTTTTCACTGTATAGTGGGAGAAAAATATAAGTAATGAGAGGCCTATTTGAAAAAGAGGATGATAGTAAAACAAAAATTAAAATATAGCCAGGCACTAGTGGCTCACACATGTAATCCTAGCTACTCAGGAGACTAAGATCTGAGGATAGTGGTTCAAAGCCATCCTGGGTTAGAAAGTCTGTGAGATTTGTATCTCTAGTTAACCACCAAAAACTGAAAGCTGTGAATCAAAGTGATAGAGTGCTAGCCTTGAGCAAAAGAGCTCAGGGACAGCAACTAGCCCCATGACCCTCCCCCCCCCCACACACACACAAAGGCTCAATTAGGAGGGACAGGAGAGCTATCCCATATTTGGGATATATTCCCATACTACTAGTAGTCAACTGTTGTTATACAAGGGAGCTCAAAAGACAGTATAGTGACTCTTAGGAACACAGACCTCACCGAGTCTGAAACAGGAAGAAATAGAAAATCTAAATGTATTAGTAATGAATGAAATTAGTAAGAAATTGAACTGGGTCAGTTATAAAAATCCAAAAAGTCCAGAACTTGATTTCTTCATCCCTGAATTCTATAAGATATTTAAGGGAGAACTAATATGAATCAGACCTTTCAAAATTTTTCAAAAAAAAAAAATGGAAAAGGGGGAGGCCTTCCAACCTCATTCTACAAAGCCAGTATCACAATGATGCCAAAGCCAGGCAAGTATTCTACAAGTAGAGCAAACTATGGCTTACCCCCTTGATGAATATAGACGTAAAAAATCCCCAACTCCTTATGATTAGGCTGTCCTCCCTCCCTCCTCTCCCTCCCTCCAGTCCTTCTTCCCTCCTCCTCTGTCTCTCTGTCTCCATCTCTCTGTTTCTCTCTCTCTCTCTCTCTCTCTCTCTCTCTTGTGCTAGGCCTTGCACTCTTCCTTAGTTTATTTTCTCACTCTAGGCTGGTAGTTTACCACTTGAGCCATGTTTCCACGTCTGGCATTTTTCTGCTTAACTGGAATTAAATTCTATTTATCTTATATAAGTGCAGTATTGTGGAGAACCTGAAAGATTTTAAAAGTGATCCCTCTATGTCAAGAATGTTCTTCAGAGTTGCTGAATTAAAATCTGGGCGGTAATATTAAAATGGTTTGTCACTGATCTCTTCCTTCTCTTCTCTTCCTCTTGTTCTTCTTCCTCCTTTTTAAAATTTTTTATTTTTTGGTGATACTGGAGTTTAAACTCAAGTACTCCAAAGCCTTGTGCTTATTGTAGGCACTCTCTCACTTGAGCCATGGATAGAGTCCCATGCTTTTTGCTTGAGCTTGCTTTGGCTTACAATCCTACTTCTGTCTCCCATGTACTGAAATTACAGGTCATATCATTTTATCCAGCTTGTTTGATAAAATAAATTCTAAATAACTTTACTGACCTTCAAACCATGATTCTCCCAATCTGCCTCATGAGTAGTGGAGATTACAGATACATACTATCATGCGTGGCCTATATTAGTAATTCTGATGCATTCAGAAGTTGCATTCAGACTATTTAAAAATTATGGCTTAGGGTTTGCCTTAGAGCCTGGCACGCTGAATGATGTGGGGAAGTTTAAAACAACCTCTTAACCAGACAACAGTGGCTCATATCTGTAATCCTAGCTACTCAGGGGGCTGAGATCTACAGTTCAAAGCCAGCCTGGGCAGGAAAGTCTATGAGACTCTTAGCCAATAAACTACTCAGAAAAGGCTGGACATAGCTTTGTGGCTCAAGTAGTAGAGCACTAGAGCATAAAGAGGCTTAGGTACAGCCTTCAGGCCCTGAGTTTAAGCTCTAGGACTAGAAAAAATAATAAATAAATATTAAAACAAGTTTTGCCTTGTCTTGTGGAATAGTTTTATAAGGTAGAAGAAATATGGGATATTCTATAAATGGACAGTTTTACTCAACTGAAATAGTACTATACTATTAGTCAGCTTCTTGCATTTAACTTTTTAAAAAAACCTTAAGTCAACATACCTAAGGGAGGAATCCAACGATGTAAGAACAAATAATGTTCTACTTATCAAAACAAGTACCAGGAAGTAAAAACATGTTTTAGGGGGTAGGAAAGGGCATAGGAATGAAGGGAGGAGGAAGGATTAATAAATGAAGTCATTACATTCAATATGCATTATATAAAAAAATAAAATATGTAACTTGAGGATAGGGATGGGAGGGGGAAAATTGGGAGGAACAATGGAAGGAGTGACATTGACCAGAAAGCATTGTATGTATAACCTGCCTTACAGAGTTTAAACCACTTTGTACAACTACTTAACAATAATAATTATAACAAATCTTAAGTCAAAATATTAGAGTTTTGATATTTTTAATGTTAGGGTTCAGTAGTTTAAAATATAAATGTTATTCCCTTTAAGTCTGCTTTTTAGTTTTTAAAGTTTTGATTGCTCTTTAGTAAAATCTCTTATTTTTCTTTTTAAAACAGGAAAATTCTTCTAACATACTTTCAGAGTTAGATGAAGAATTTGATAGTTTGTATTCTATATTGGATGAAGTAAAAGAAAGTATGATTAACAGTATCAAGCAGGAACAAGCTCGTAAATCACATGAGTTACAGGTGAGATCATACAAGTATTTAAATATGCATTCTTACTCAGTTTAATGCTTGGTTTATTGAAGGAAAAAGTTTTATTGAAAGAAAACTATACTTGTATCTAGTAGATTAGTAGCTTTTAACTTTGTTTTGGTCATTATAATGGGTATGAATTGTTATGGTTAGATGTAGTAAGCTTGTTGAATATCTTGTGTACTTAATTTGGGTGAAATTTCTATTCAGATTTGTTTCCCCATCTTTTAATTTGGGCACTTATTTTGTTGTTGTTATTGAGTCATAGTTGTTTAATACATCCTGATTATATTTTTATCTTACTTCAGTTTTAATATTGTAATCCTTAGTTTTGAACCCAGGATCATGCTAGACAAGTGCTTTGCCCTGAGCTATATGCCCAATTCTAAACAGAGCTACATTCACAATTCTACATTCTAGCTATTAATCCTGTATCAGATATATGATTTGTAGATATTTTTTCCTCTGTAGGTTACCTTTTCACTCTTGGTTATTTCTTTTACTATGGAGAAGTTTTTAGGTTTGATATAGTCCATGTGTTTTTTGTTTTTTTTTGTGTGTGTGTGTGTGTTGTTTGTCTGAGCTATATTCAAGAAACCACTGTAAAATACAATATTCTGAAGCTTTTCCTCTATTTGCTTCTGAGTTCTTTGCACCTTCAGAGCTTTTATCTTCAATTCATTGTCAGTTGGGTTCTACTTATTCTTATACATGTGGAGATTCAGTTTTTGTCATACCATTTGTTGGGCACACTGTCTTTCTCAATTGGGTGATGTTGGCATCTTTTGTGTGTGTGTGTGTGTATGTGAGTTTATTTCTGGTTTCTCTTATTCTGTTCCACTGTACAGTGTTTCTGTCTTTATGCTAGAACCACACAGTTTTGATTACTTTAGCTTTGAGGCCTCCAACTTTGTTCGCATCTATGATTGCTTTGGCATGTTGGGATTCCTTGAAATTCTGTATCAACTTCAGGCTTTTTTTATATTCTGCCTACAATATAACTGGAAGTTTGATAGCTATTTTGTTGAACTAGTAGATTGCTTTTGAAAGTATTTTAACAATATTAAGTCTTTGCATTTATTTGTATTGTCTTTAATTTTTCTGGCATTATGTATAGGCCTTTTACTACCTGGATTAAATTTAAAATATTTTATTCATTTTGTTGCTTGTTATAAATGGGATGCTTAACATTTTTTGTTTGCTTACTTTTGGTGTATAAAATGCAATTGATTTTGGACATAGGTATCTTTGAGAACCTGAAAACCATGGGATAATACCAATGTTTCTCTTTCTCCCCTACGAAAGCACTGTGTATACCACTTTCAAGGATTAAGTACCCTAAAAGATGCCCATGCTTCCATTATTGAAGTTTGTAGTTTATATGGAAGTAGAGGTTATATTCCTTGGCATTCAAACATAATTATCTTAAGTTTCTATAAATTTCAAAAAAATTATCTTACAAAAACAAGTAAATAACACTAGGGAAGAAAGAAACACTTGGCATCTTCTGAATCTTTAACCCATAGCTTATTTATGCAGGTTTTGGTTCTTCTGTCTTGGACACAGATTCTTCAGAGAAAGAGTTTGAAATGGTCTTTTTAACAGTCTGGTTGCTTAGTTTCTATCTTCCCCACCCCCCACCCCCTCACACTTTTCTGTCTACAGAGCAGCTTTCTATCCATTTACCACCAGTCAGCATTTATGTTACCCTAGCCTGTAACATGCTAAATTTGCCACTACTGTGGGTGTGATTGATCTTTTCTTTTGCCTTTTTCCTCTACTCATCAAGTGACAAATCTCACTCATTTTATACATATATACATACATATATATATACACACACACACACATACACATGCACGCGCGCACACACACACACACACACATACACTATCCATTTTAATCTATTCCTAGTAACCATTTCTAAGGTGAATGATTTTGCAGTACTGCTTACCTCTAAACTTCATATATCTCCTTGGGAGTCTGTTGATTGTTGGTACCTTCTTTCTGCTTAAATGTATATGCACAATGTATTTTTCTAGCATTGTTAGTAAAGAGAAGTAGAAACAGTCAATAAACATAGTTTTTTGAATATTTGCAGTTGCTCGATAAGATAAACTGTTAGCAACATTCATCTTGAGATCAGGAACATTGCTATTTAAATTTTAAAAATATCTCCTACTTGGCCAGGCATTGGTGTCTTTTGCTTGTAAATACTAGCTACTCAGGAGACTGAGACCTGAGGACTGTGGTTTGAAGCTAGCCTAGGTAGGAAAGTTTGAGACCCTAATCTCCAATTAACCTCCTCTTCCTCCCAAAAAAGCCTGAAGTGGAGATGTGGCTCAAGTGGTAGAGCACTAGCCTTGAGTACAAAAGCTCAGGGACAGCATCTAGGATCTGAGTTCAAGCCCCAGGACCAGCACACATACACACACACACATACACACAGACAGACAGACACACACACACACAGACACTGCCTCCTACTTGTTTCATTCTTCTTGTATTTTACTACATTTCTTTTACTTGACTAGTTCTTGGGTCCTTTTCTCTGCTCTCCTTTGACTAAAAATTCAATAACATTCGATAGCAAAGCTCTTACAATGATTGCTTTTAAAAAGTGTTATTAGCCAGGTGCCTGTGGTTCACGCCTGTAATCCTAGCTACTCAGGAGGCTGAGAGCTGAGGATCACAGTTCAAAGCCAGTCCAGGCAGGAAAGTCCGTGAGACTTTTTTTTTGTCCTTCATGGGGCTTGAACTCAGCTTGTGCACTGTCCCTGTGCTCTTCAGCTCAAGGCAGGCACTCTACTGCTTAAGCTACAATGCCACTTCGCCTTTTTCTAGTGGTTTATTGGAGATAAGAGTCTCAAAATTCTACCATAAAATTTATAATGAGTTTAGAAAAACAACTACAAAAAGGAATCATAGATTGGTTATTAATGACATTTCCTTCTTTAGCTGGAGATTATAGAGAATCCCTATTCTTCTTTTGGGTTTACAAAATTGTTCATAACCTCTTTTTTCTTTGTTGCTGTTATTTTTAAGGTACTATGTGATTTTTTTTGTTTGATTTGTATGTTCTTCCCCTATGGCATAATCCTGTTGTCACTGTATTTGATTCTGGTTCCCTGCATCTTGTATATACATTTTTCTAACTTTGGAAGGGGAAGAAAAATAACAAAATGCTGAAACAAGGATATAGGTTGACTCATTGTAACAATGAGTTGTACAAGACACTATGTTGAAAATGAACTTTACAACTTGGGGGGAAGGGAGGGAGGAGTTGGGGAAGTGGGGAGGGAAGGGATAGTAGGGGAAAAACAAAGGAGGGGGTAACAATGCTGGATATAAATGTACTCATTATCTTACTCATACAACTGCAACCCCTATGTATAGTATCTTTACAATAAAAATATTAAAAAAATTATAACCTCTGAAGGATTGGTAAATTAGTGCTCTTTAAATTGCATTTTACTATATCTCACTTTGTCTTTTCTATCTCCATTTATTTCAAAACAAACGTATAATTCTCTTCTTTTTCTTTTCTTTTTTTTATTGTGAAAATACCATGGGGAGGGGTTACAATAACATGGGCAAGATAATAAGTACATTTCTTATCAAACATTGTTGCCTCCTCCTTTGTTTCCCCTTCCCATCTCCCCCTTCCCCCTCCTTCCCCCCCCCCCCCCCCCCCCCGCCAAAGTTGTAAAGTTCGTTTTTTGACATAACGACTTGTACATCTCATGATTGCAATGGGTCCACCTGTATCCCTATTTAAGCAATTTGTTTTTTCCCTTCCCCTCCACAAATTATACCAACATCAAATACAGTGAAAGCAGGGGTTATACCATGGGGGAGGGACAAAAAGTATAATTTTCTTAGTTTAATATATTATTTTTCTCAAAAATTGACTTCCAAACTCACATTTTAATAATTCCTTGAGATGGATGTATGTAGTATGTAGTCAACCTTGTTTTTGTATTTTTTACCATAATACTACAATGATTTTGCTCCACCAGATTCCGATTAGACCACATATAACCTGCCATTTCTGTTGGTGATTTCACTTAAATTCTTTCATAAAACTTGTCAACAAATGGGACACTAAAAGGTGATTTGTTAATTCTTGTATTGAACTTAGATTTGCTCAGAAGAGTAACAGTAGTTTATGACCTTTGGGTTAGATTACTAAGATAACTGTTGTACACACATTTTAACTCAGAGTGTGACTGAACTATTTTTTCATTCCAAAGTAAAGTAGCAGAACACATCAGCATCTAGTATAATGAGCTGTGGTTTATCTTTCATGGAGATCTAAGGGATATATAAGTAGATTTGAATAAGGAATGGATATTAATAAGTGCTCTGGAAAACAATCTTGTTCTTAAGCTTAGAAATAGCTTAAATAGTTAATGCTATCACTAATAAACTTTTCACATGATCTACAAATGAGAGGAGGGAAGAGAGATGGAAGGAGAAAACTAAGAAAGATACTTAATACCTTTTTTGAATGTGCAGGCAGCAAAGGCAGAACATATCTCTGTAATGAATCGCATCTTTTATTCATTTTCATAGCTTTTTAAGTCTAGATACTTAAAGTTATTGTCCTTGTGCTAGGAAATAAGGTTCCAGTCTAAAAAAATTAAAATTTAGGATTTATAGTAGAATGTATTCCTTGGGTAATGTGATAAATTGGATCCTAGTACTAAGTGTTCCTGTACTTTTATTCACAAATTTCACCTTAATAGATAAATATCAATAAAAATTTAATCTTCATTACAGAAGTTTTGTCTGCACATAGATTATTTTGATATGTTAAATTGTAGATAGTCTCTTAATTGGGAAGACTTCAGTTGGATTTGGTTCAAGTTTTATATAACTGCTTTTCCTTTTTATTTTAAGTTGTGTATCTGTAGTGTATCTGTGCATTTAAACTGTTTTGGATATATTATCATCCATAGCTCTCTGACAAATTTTTGTTGAGTTGTTGATAACATAGTCTGATAGAAATAATCTTCATTTTAATAATTAAGATTTTTTTTCTCCCTAGAATCAGCTAATTCAGTGTAATAATGCCCTGGAGAACTCAGAAGAACTACTAGAATATGCAACAAGGTCATTAGATATAAAAGAACCAGAAGCATTTTCAAAGGTATGAAAGAAACCAATAAAAAACTACACTAATAACTCAATTTTTTTAAAGAGGCTCATTTATTTAGTTTTGGATTTGTTTAGTCATTTCTAATGCTGCTAGCTGTTGATTTATTTTGAAGCAGACAACTAGAATAAATTATTTTAGGTCAGTTTTTATTTAAAATTAAGCTCAGTGAACTTACTGTCTCTTTCAGCTATCTCCCTACTGGAAATTTGTTTTAAAGGGACTTATATACTTGAACTGAGTGACAGTTTTCTTACAAACTTTTTCATAAATGAGGAAAGAAGATGTTGCTATTAATATGTTTAGAAATGAGTTCCCTGTTTTTCCCTCGATGACATGTTTAGGAAAACACCATCACTTGATGCATATAAGCCCTGTGAATTAGTCGATTTTATTATGGGAGACAAATGTCTCATTGTTTAGCTCAAATATTTGAGGGTTTTATTAAAATATGAAAATGTAGGTCCTTGTTTAAGGGTATGTTTGACATAAAAATTAAATAGAATAAGAAGCTTGCTAATGTTTTAACTTAGATTTTAGTGTTCAAAGAACTGTCCATTCTAAATTCTAATTCTTATTTTAAGTTTATCAAGTTGAAATTCAGGGATGTAGAGTATATCAAGACAATGTAAAAGTGGGAAATTATGTGATATCATTAGCAAACTATTAATATGTGGTTATCAAAATAAGATTTAACTTTGGTGTTTTTACTTTATGGGCTATGTAGTGAGCTATGTTAGGAAAGTGGCTGTATGATCCCTTTGTATTCAGTCAATATTTTGATTTTGTGACTTTTTTTTCTGTGAGCTTAAAGGTAGAAAAAAAACTTCTTGAAAATGTAATATTTGCTGGGCACTGGTGGCTTACATCTGTAATCCTAGCTACTCAGGAGGCTGAGATATGAGGATTGTGGTTCAAAGCCAGCTGGGGCAGGAAAGGCCTTGAGACTCTTATCTCCAATAAACCACCAGAAAACTGGAAGTGGCGCTGTGGCTCAAGTGTAGAGTGCTAGCCTTGAGCTGAAAGGTGAGGGACAGCCCCAGGCCCAGAGTTCAAGCCCCATGACCAACCAAAAAAATAATAATAATAATAAATAAAATGTAATATTTTAGCCTAAGCCTTTGCATTTTAAATTTGAACTTTAAAAATCAATTTCTTCTTTTAACAAAATGAATAAAAATAAAAATAATTCCTAAATGTGGAAGTGAATTGTAAAGTTTCCCCTTATACTTGGTAGGACTTATATAGTATTTTAGTAACATGAGATATGACCTGTCCTAGTGTATTTTGGCAATAACCTTAAATACCAAGCACATAGCCACAAAGCACACAAAAAGCAAAAATGTCGCAGAGTTCATAGACAGTAGTTAATAGTCTGCATTCACAAGTTTCTCAGAAGCTGTTGACTATTAATCAGAACATGGTACTGCTAAATCTTTAGGGTTTTATTTTTCTGTTTTCCAGTTGTCAACGGATTTCCCTTGTAGAAGAGTAGGGCAGCTGTTAGTGGCAGGCATAATCATAACAGTGGAAATTAATAAATGACAGCCTGAGAGTCAGGAAGAAGGTTAGTAAGTGTAGACCTAAGTTTCATAAAATAACTAAATTAAGCTGCATTGAAATGGATGCTGGTGCTTGGGCAAGCTATGATAAAAGTTTATTTCTTGCAGTTATCTCTTGACATTTTCAGAGTTGTTCCCTTCCTTTCTCATATTACACATCCTCATTTTCCTTTGTTCTTTTTCAGCTTTCTTAATGAAAAATTGTTTTCCTTAAAACTTTTCTCAAAAGATTGTACGGTTGTGATTAAATAAATAACATTGTGGTTAAATATATTTTCTTAATTTGTCACTTTGTTTTTTCTATCTTATTATTTTGGACTTGCCCTCTAACATTTTGTGGTGGTACTTACAGCTTAACCACTGGAAATACGGTGTAAGGAATTGTCAGTCTTCCTTAGCCAGAGTATGCATTTATTGTTAAATTAAAATGCTTAGCTTATTTATTTTCTTTGTACATCCAATTAATATTCTAGATAGGATTTGGTTTCAACTCGGAAACTAACTTAACTTTCTTAGCTGTCTGGTCTGCTGGCCTGCTTCAGATATGAAGTTGATGACAAAACAGGAGAGATGACTTTGAAGATTATTAGACTAAGAGTATATTGTTAGATATATTGAAAAAGAATTTCCCTAAGGTATACTATTTGTGAATATTCCATATTACATTTCTTAAGCCACAGTAATATAACTAGTTGATGGGGAAACACCTTGGCTAAAACCTAGGCACCGAATCTTCTTATATTTAAAAAAAAGCATTTCTGGGGGGGAGATACTGGGGTGTGAACTAGTTTTTTTACCTTGCTGCTCTATCACTTGAGCCACACCTTCAGTTTTTCTTTACATTAGTTATTTTTTGGATAGAGTCTTAGGCCAGACTGAATTATCCTATTATGTATTTGTGCCTAGTTACAAAAGTGTATTCAGTACTGTATTTCAACATTTATTTCAAGTTATTTGGTATAGTTTTATGACAGATAATTTTAAATGCACACGCTTTTTTGGAAAAATAGTACTTTTTAGGAACAGATAAATCTATGTATGCAAAAATACAAAACTTGGAAGTGGTACTGTGGCTCAAGCAGTAGACCACTCGTCTTGAGCTGAAGAGCTGAAGGACAGCGCCCAGGCCCAGAGTTCAAGCCCCACTACCGATAAAAAAAAAGAAAAATACAAAGCTTGTAATATATCAAATCATCCAGTACATAAGTTGGGTTTTGCAAAGGCTGATATTTTTGCCTAAAGATATTTTTTCTTTTATTTTTTGTGAGCATTGTCGTTTGAACTTGAAAGTCTCAGATGTAGATACTCTACTGCTGAGCCACTCCTTTAGTCCTTTTCTTTGCTGGTTTGTTGTTATGTGTGTGCCAGTGTGTGTGTGTGTGTGTGCCAGTGTGTGTGTGTGTGCCAGTGTGTGTGTGTGTGTGTGTGTGTGTGTTTCTGCTGAGCCACTCCTTTAGTCCTTTTCTTTGCTGGTTTGTTGTTATGTGTGTGCCAGTCTGTGTGTGTGTGTGTGTGTGTGTGTGTGTGTGTGTGTTTTCAAGCCTGAAACTTGAACTCAAGGCCTAGTTGCTGTCCCTGAGCTATTTTGCTCAAGAATAGCTCTCTACAGCTAGTACTACAGCCCTATTTCTGGCTTTTTGGTGGTTTCAAGGCCTTTTCTGTGTGAGCTGGACAGCCCTGATCCAAAGATCTCAACCTTCTAAATAACTAGGATTACAGAAGTGTTTGTGTTGGTTATAGGGTCACAGTTCCTGCCTAACTTCACACCTAGGCTGTGATCCATTGATGTCAGGCTTTCTATCACAGCTAGGATAACATATCTAAGCCATTATACCCTGCTCTCTGTTGAGCAGAAATGTCACAAATCCTTGTCTGGGCTAGTCTTGAACTGCTCCTTACTTCAATCTCAGCCACCCAAATAGCTAGCTATTTCAGCCCACCTGAAAGTAGCATTTTGAGACTGCCTCCTTTTCTGTTCTTTATTTCTTTAAAAAGAGAAAAATGGCAATACCTAGGAGAAATTTATTTACAACAAGGTGGTTGTTTGTATCTTCAAAGTGCTTGATAAAATTACAGAAGGAAATAGATTTTACATTTATTTGTTATAGAATAAAAGCAAGAAAGACTGAGTAAAGTTCTGGTTTAACTTTAATTGCAATTATGAAGAATTACTTGGTATTACTCCATGTACTTTTATTACAATTCTGCTTAAAGAACTTTAGTCTCAGGTAATAGGTTCCTATAACTGATAACTTGAAGGATCTTAACTCTAAAGGATCTTAACTCATGCCTGTAATGACAACTAGTTGGGAGGCAGAAACTGGAACAGTCTTGATTTGAGGTCAGCCTGGGCCAAACATTTGTAACACCCTCATCTCAACAAACAACCTGGGTACAGTGGTCTTTGCTTGTAATTCCACATAGGTAGGAGGATCTTGTGGGAAAAAAAATCTTATGAAAAAACAAACATGAAACACTAAAGCACAAAAGGCTAGGGCATGGCTTAAGTGCTAGAGTACCTGCTTGGTAAAAGCTCTGAGTTAAACCTTAGTACTATCAGCCAATCAAATAAACTAAAACAGCAACAAAGATAGAAAGAGGGAATAAGTCATAGAGAGATAGAGAAAGAGGATGGTGTAAGGTAAGGAGGAAGAAAGGAAGAGGGAGAGGGTCATCTCTATAAATACAGGTGGAAGTGTTGGCAAACAGGATTTCAGTAGAATAACTAAGTAGTTAACTTGAGGCTTCTGAGGCTTTCCAGTGACATGCAGAATTGAAACTAAACAAATAGTAAACCTTTACTGTGGCGTCTTGCAAGCTCACCACGAGAAATTACAGAGTAGTGGTAAGTCCTGGGGTCCTCAGTTAGTGTTTATTACAGGATGATGTTTAAATCATAAAAGTATCACTCCAAGATTGATCAAGATACAAAATGTAATCTTTGGGTAGCTTTCTGCTTTAGGAAAAAAAATTATAGGAAAAAAATTACTTTCCATTGTAAGATGCATCTTGAAATAAGGAAATACATTGAGAATTTGAGACTCTCCTATCTTATTTTAACTTTATATATATAGTAAAGGTAGTGTACAGAGGGGTTACAGTTACATATGTAAGGTAATGAGTACATTTCCTATCCAGCAGTTACCCCCTCCTTTGTTTTTCCCCTACCATCCTATCCCTTTCCACATCCCCCCCCTAAAGTTGTAAAGTTCATTTTCAAGGTAGTATATTGTACATCTCATTGTTACAATGGGTCAACCTGTATCCTTATTATTTTGTTATTTCAAGTTTTGAATTTATATTATATGTATACAATAACACTTGAACTTGACAGAAAGAGGAGCTACAGAATTTTCACTTTTATCAACAGGTATTATATATAAATACAAGGGACAACAAGTTTTTGTCTAGATTATCTGGCTTTTTGTCTATTGCTTTTTTGGCTTTTCACAAATAGCCATAGTATATGAAATGATACCATAAAAGATTTGTGTGAATGGTTGTGTACACACACACACACACACACACACACACACACACACACGCACACACGCACGCACACACGGCACTTTCCTAGATAGAGTTGAATCCTGGTCAGTTTACAGAACAGTAATGTTCTTGATGAGTAACATTCCTTTAACCAAGTTCAAAACCAGTGAGGAAATAAGATAAAATAGTTGAATTGATCAGAGGTCAAATATTAAGATAATTTTGGAGTATACACATTATATCAGAGACACACTTCTTTTTCTACATTTTTATTAGCATCAATTAGTTGTACAAGAGAGTTTCATTTTGATATGTCTATACATGCATACAATTTACTTGGATCAAATTCACCCTCTTTGTTCCTCTCCAGTCCTCCCCAGTTATGGTTAACAGGTAGTAGCTCTCTCAGTAAAACTAACATCACAGAGGTTAAAAAAAGTGTTCTCTCTGGGTAAGCAGATTGCCAGAAAAAGTAAAAGGGCCTGTGCTACTCATTTTTAGTTTCTCTCTTTAAACTCATGATATACCACATAACAAGGAGAAATGATACCTCTTTCTGAAAGAAATATTAGGTGCAGAGAAGAGTCCCCTCTTTCCTTCTGTGAACACCTATATTAAAATCTTTGTTTTTAATTGTAGTTATCTTAAGTATAACCTTAAAAATCAATATGATTGTCTAACTTGGCATTCTTAACACTGATGTTAAACTGGTTTCATGATTTGAGGCACATACAGAAGCTTCTGAATCAGGTTAAATGGGAAATTTTTAGAAATGTTAAGGACCAGATCCCTTAGTTAAAGAAAGAAATTGTTACACAAGGTCACAGAGTTGATTAGCAATAATTCTGGAGCTGTGTAATATACTAATATCTTAAATCTCAGTTCTTTTATTTTTGTTTAGATTAGTACTGAGACCAAAATATTGTAGGGAGGGGATAAAAATAATCCCTAGCAAGTAGAAACTGTTAGAACTGAAGAAAGAAACAGAAGTATTGATACATATATATAGTTCAATTAAATTTAATAATTATTAAGTATTGCCATTACCAAACATTATTTTAGCCCTCAAAATAGAGTGTGAGTATTCCATGAAACAGTCATGTTCTTTAGCAACACTGTTGCGCTGGTTAGTATGGGAGAAAAGTTTGGTGGATATATTACATGCAAATGCGAAGGGGCAAATGTGTTTTTTTTTTCCTGTGACTACAACATCAAGTAATAGCTATGTCCCCTTCCTAAATTTCTTCACATATAAACCAAGGAGAGAAAAGATGCATGTACAATAGGTTTAAGTTGACAGATTGTGAAATCATCTGAGGGAAAGACCTCATTTGAACAAGTATTTTCCTGGTCTATCTTGTCCATTTCTGTATTACAAGTTCATTCTTTGGTGTAAAAGATTATGGCACTGCAGCCTAGGTATATATGCTAGTAGGTAAGTTCCCAAAGTACAGGGCCCTTGCTCAGTGAAGGCACGTAAAGAAATTTGGAACAACCATTATAAAGTAGTGAAAGAGATGTCTGAAGAAAAACTAGAGAACATTTGACGTGTACATGAAAATGTATGTCCCATGGAAGAAATTGCCCATTTTAGTTGAAGGATACCAGACTGAAAGTAGAGGTGTGTTTTGATAATCGTAAGGTAAGAAAAAAATGTCTATAATCACCTAGAATTAGTTTGAAGTGTTACATGTTCCTCCTTTTAAGGTAATTTACATGGGATCTTGTTTTTCTACTATAAAATTCTAACATCACACTATGCAAGCTTATATGAACCATACAAATTTCCTGAAATTTATATTTTTATGAATACAAACTAATCAATTTTAGGGTTTATATCCTAACTTCTTGCATGTCACTGTCATTGAAACTTGCATGGAAAGCACTAACTACCTTCTTTCTCTTCTCCCTGATTTGCACCAAGGCTGCCAGACAGATCAAGGATAGGTATGGTATAAACCTATATTTTTATTTAAGTGTTGATATTGAAGTCAGAAATGAAATTCAGAAAGTTTTTTTTATAGAACACATAATTGCCAAATTAAAAAATGTCCTCTGTATATTTTCTGAAAATAATCAGGAAGACTTATGAAACCATGTTCTTAAAGAACATAGTTGTGGACAATTTGTATTCCAAAAGAATTTCATTTCTGGTAATAATGTAGTTAGTTTTAGTATTAGAATAGTTCTTAATTAGTTATGCTAATGGAAAGGGAACTATTTTAGATAATTTAAAAACATGTTCTTAGATTGCATTCTTTTGTGTCCTTAAATTTAAATGTGATTTTTATTTTTTGAGAAATCACAGTATTTTAGACTGTCTCCAAGACTTAAAGCTGTCCTAGTCACTGCTCTTCTGTTTAACATCTTTGTATTCTCATTCTGTCCGGTTCCTGGTGCCATCTCTTTCTATTTCCAATGCCACCACTATCGATTTCACTTGGTGGAAAAAGAAAATTAGTAGATTTTAACTTTGAAGGTGTTTGTCATAAGTGCAGTGAGGAGTGAAAAAGGAATTCAGCACTTGCTAGGGTGGATTCATAGGTCAGAGCCTTAAAGGAGTATCCAGCCATAGTTGCATTACTTAAGGCAGGAGGAACAATTTGATCTGCCTGACCATTACTGAGAACTGTTGATAGTGAGATTATAACTTACAATCTAATTTTTTTTTTTAATTTGACGAGCATAGGTTTCTCTGAAGGGCACAGCTCTTCAAGCACTACTATGAATCCTAGGTTATCTTTGATTAGAAAATTGTTGGGAATAGTCAATATGGATGTGTGACCAATGTCTGTTAATTTTGGCAGAAAATTTTGATTCTTTCATGGTTTTTTATTTGATGACAGACAAAGATTTGCATACTAGGTAAAGCATTCTTAGCACAATATTAATTTCTACATTTAGTATACACTTAGTATTAGGCAGTTGTTAAACATGTGGATTGTTCTTCTAAGTTTCCTTGTTTTTTTTTTAAGAGATAAATTCTCAAAATATTGGCTATCCTGGTCTTGAACTCCTGGATTCAAACATTCCTCCTTTCTCAGTTCTTAATAGCTAGACAACAAGTGCAAACTTTTCTGCCCACTGTGATCATTAGAATTTGAAGGTGAAGCATATTGTTTACATGAAGAATAGATAGATGCTAGTTAAACCAGTATTTTGATGAGGTAGATTTGGGATATGCCTGCTAAAAGTTGCTGGGAGCATCTACCACTCTTGAGATTAATCTTCTGATTAGCTACTATTCTTTTACCATTGTTCCTGATTTTTTGGTTTAGAAATCAATTCCTAACCAGGTTTGGAGATAACCTTATTAAAGACTTTGCAAAGTCTTACTTTCATTTCAAGATTCTGTATAGCTCTGTGCTTCCCATATTACTGTCCTACTCTAGACCTCATTGTTCAGTTTGTTTCACAGAATTCAATTTTAATGCCAGCTTTCACGACTATTCACTGAAACCTGACTTCTTTGCCTCCTCTTCTAAGCTGTCCTCTTAACTTGATTCCATTAGCATCCAGATTATCTCAGGAGTCAAACTTCCTTAAGTCCATGCTTTTCATTTTTTCAAAGTTTTTTTGTCTCTCCTCCACCTGCTAAATATTTGCTGCCTGTAAGAGGAGTTTTTTCTAGGTCTTAAAGTTTTAAACTTGATTTTTAGCTTTATGATGCCCAGGTTTCTCGGGTGTAGTTTCTCTTCTCCCCAGAAGTAAGTTTGTAAAATCCCATTTCTTTTTCCAATATCAAAAATAATTTAAGAATATAGTCATAATAACTTTTTACTAAGAAAGGATTATTTTCTTAAATCAAGACATGGATTTTAGGCCAGGCACCGGTGGCTCATGCCTGTAATCCTAGCTACTGAGGAGGCTGAGATCTGAGGATTGTGGTTCAGAACCAGCCTGGGCAGGAAAGTCCGTGAGACTCTTATCTCCAATAAACCACTAGAAAACCAGAAGTTGCACTGTGGCTTAAGTAGTAGAGCACTCACCTTGATTTGAAGAGCACAGAGATAGCGCCCAAGCCCAGAGTTCAAGCCCCATGACCGACAAAAAAAAAAAAAAAAAAGACATGGATTTTAAAGGAGAGTGTATAAAATTGAGCAGATAATCAAATACAAAAAATGAATATATATATAAATATATGAAAACTTACCATTTCCTGTGATAGAATATAGGCAAAAAAATAACAGGAATGAGAGATTAGATTGGCTGGATACCAGTAGTAATCCTAGCTACTCAGAAGGCTGAGATCTGAGGATAACAGTACAAAGCCAGCCTAAGTAGACAAATCTGAGAAACTCTTATCTCCAGTTAATGACCAAAAATAACAGAAGTGGAGGTGTGGGTCAAGTGGTAGAGCATCAGCCTTGAGCTGGGAGAAAAATCTAATAAGCAAGAATGCAAATTCCTTAGTTCAAGCCCCAGTATAGCACCACAAAAAAGGAAATGAGAAGATATTATACAGCACATCCTTAGAACCTTGAAAATCACTGCTGTAAGATTGAGTTGAGGCAAATTATTGGTTCTTGAAAGAAAGAATAATGAAATTAGTTTAAGGAAATTAAATGTGTTCATATGTTTCATATTTATTTTTTCTTCACAAAAATAAAATTAGAAGAAATCCTTTGATTCAGCTAGAAGTGTTAGAATAAACTGAGACTATAAAAGTGAATTAAAGCATAACTAACTACATGGATCTGTTTAGAGAATATCTGTTTCAGATTTTCAGTTTGGGTTTTGAGCCACATTTGTCTCATCATACCTAGATTAAAATGAACTTTCAATTTTTTGGAAAACTATACTGTGTGTATCTGAATTGATTCATATTAAGTTGTAAGTTTTCATTTTGACTAGAAATTAGTCTTATTTTTAGGCTTTGATAAACCTTTCTAATGCATTTTTGAGAGACATCCTTTTTTGTGTGTTCATAGTGATTTATAGATTTCAGAGTTAAAATTATCTAAAATATATTCCTCAGCATTTCTCATTAACTAATTAGGTTCTCAGGATTAGGTACGAACCCATTTACTGATTCAGTGATTGTTTCTTAAATATCTATGTGGATATAGCTTATTAAGAAGTCTTCAAGATAGCCGGGGCTCTGGAGGCTCACCCATGTAATCCTACCTACTCAGGAGGCTAAGATCTGAGGATTGTGATTCAAAGCCAGCCTGGGCAAGAAGCCCCCATGAGACTCTATCTCCAATGAACCATCAGAAGACTGGAAGTGGCATTGTGGCTCAAAGTGGTAGAGTGCTGGCCTTGAGGGGAAGAGCTCAGGGATAGGGCCCACACCTTGAGTTCAAGCCCCATGACTGACAAAGAAAAGTCCTCAAAATACATGGAACTATAGAGAACAACGTATGTCAGATTTAGCTTTTATTTCTAGCTTCTTATTTGCATTATTTTATTTTATTCTGTTTGTCTTTTTTTATTTTTATTTTTTGGGTTTGATAGTGGGGCCTGAACTCTGGGCCTGGGTGCTGTCCCTCAGCTCTTCAGCTCAAGGTTAGTGCTCTACCACTTGAGCCACAGCGCCACTTCCGGCTTTTCATTTTGCTTATGTGGTGCTGAGGAATCGAACCCAGGGCCTCATGCATGCAAGGCAAGCGCTCTACCACTGAGCCACCTTCCCAGCCCATTGTTTGTCTTTTTTTTTGAGAACCAGCAGCTTAATGTAGTATGTATAATACTGAGTTTTATGTTTGGCATATAGTAACTTTCCAGTCAGTGTGAGTTCTCTTTCTCATACAGTATATTTCAACATACAGTGATCCCTAACCTATCTTGGGAGTTAGGCCACAGAGACCCTGCATAGGTGCAATCTGTTACGTAGCAGCATTGTATAGCTATCCCTCACTATATTGCGGTTCACTTACTACTACTTAGCGAATTTTCACCAATTGTGGGGGTCTCTGGAACATAGCTTCCACAAGAGGTGAGGGATCACTTTCTTTTTTTGGGGGGGGCGTCTGGTCGTGGGGCCTGAACTCTGGGTCTGGGTGCTGTCCCTCAGCTCTTCAGCTTAAGGCTAGCGCTCTACCACTTGAGCCACAGCGCCACTTCCGGCTTTTTTCTTATGTGGTGCTGAGGAATCGAACCCAGGGCCTCAGGCATGCACGGCAAGCGCTCTATCACTGAGCCAACTTCCCAGCCCCGAGGTGAGGGATCACTGTTGACCTATATATTTTTTTAACCTACAATACAGTGAAGCCACAATAAGCAAACCACAATATAACAACTACTTTCTTCTGGATAAAATAAATCATATATTAGTTGGTTACTCATTGTTACTATTAAAAGTTATTTTCCTAGTTTTAAAATGAAGTAAAATAACAGAATATACTGTTTGACATTTTTCGTTCTATAATAAGTGAATTCAGCAAGCATGACGTCTTTAATACCATTATTCCTTGCTTGATGTGGCAGACTGTGGTGACTAGGGCTGGGTTTGCTTTGTCCCTCTCACTGTTGTTTACTTCCTCTCAGCTTGCATGCTAGGAGGACAGCATCCATGATTAGAACTCTTGTATCATTGGCCAAAGAAGGAACTTGGTAATAATGGTGGAAACTTTCTATAAAGTGAAAAATTGAGATTTGAGATAAAATTCAGATTAATAGGACAAGAGTTTCTTTTGACCTCCAGTTTTAATAGAGAACTGCTTCCTGTACTTTTGATAAAGTAAGGTATGATTTGTTTTCATCTTTGTTTTGATTTTTACTTTACATGCACATCATACATTTTTATTGAACTATATTTTCTAGAACACAGCTTTCTCATAACATCTCTCCATGTAGCTGATGTAGATAGATCAGAATGATGTCATCTTGCTAGTGTCAATACTGACCACAATTTTAGTTCTTTTCTACCCCATCCTTTCTTTAATAGGAACTGTAGTATAAATGTTGGGCCCATCTTCCTCTGTTCTTGTTGAGGTCACATGGTATAGCTATGACTATTAGAGAGGATGTGTGAGTTAGATTTCATTACAGTTCATTATTTGGCATATGAAAAGGAGTGAGGCTGGCATCAGGAAGTCAGTGAGACTGAGTGTGCAGAGATTCAGATAAATGTTGGGTCTGGCAAAGATGATTTAAATATTGAACTTTTGTTTCTTGTGATTTTGCATACATATGCAGTTTTATAAAAGTGGCTGGAATTGCTAAGTTGTTAAATTTCTTTTAGTAGAATTTTTAAAAGAAAAAGCAAACTTCTTTGTTTATGTTCGTTATAGACTCTGAAATCATTAAAGTGAAAGAATTTTTATCTCTTATTTTATAAATTAAATAAGATTTTATATTTCCATTCATTTATTTTTAAAAAAGTATATTTGTGTTTACCATAGAGTCACAATGGCTTCAGCCTTTCGCCTTTCTTTGAAACCAAGGGTCAGTGACAACATGACTCATTTAATGGTGGATTTCTCTCAGGAAAGACAGATGCTGCAAACTTTGAAGTTTTTGCCAGGTAAATACATGTGTTACATGTACAGCTTTGGATAAAACTTTTTCCTGAAAGATTTTTCTCTAATGCACATTGGCATGTAACTAGCGAAGAGAGAGAGAGAGAGGAGAGAGAGAGAATGTGTGTGTGTGTGAGAGAGAGTATAGTGTGTATGTGTATGTGTGTTTTCCTGCATTAAAGAATAGCTTTAGGAGCTAGTTCTTTTTATAGATAATTATTTTTATTGATAGAAAAACTCCCTTTTAAATACATTTTTAGTTGTAAAGATGCTGTACAGAGGGGTTACAGTTATATGAGGACATTTCTTATCAAACTTGTTACCCCCTCCTTGGTTTTTCCCCTACCATCTGTTCCCTCCCCACCTCCTCAATTCCTCCCTCTCCCTCCCCCCCCAAAGTTGTAAAGTTCGTTTTCAATATAGTGTCTTGTACATCTCCTGTACACAGGTCAACCTATATCCTTATTTCAATATTTTGTTCACTTCCCCTCCCCAAATTAGAAAAATGTATATACAAGATTCAAGGCACCAGAATCAAATACAGTGAAAAACAGGGATTATACCATGGGTGAAAAACATACAAAACAAACTTCTCTTTTAAGAGTGCCATTAAGGGATGTTATTTATTGCGACTTTGTCAAAGAGAAGCAGTATAGTATGATGGTTAATGATAGGCCTAGAGCATTGATTTAGATTTGAATTTTGCTGCTTGATTGATTGCTATATTATTTGGAATAAGTTACTTTTCCCCATTTTCTTCACCTTTAAAATGTTACAATATATTTGTAGGATGTCTATTAGGATTAAGTGAATTGATTCTTCTTGTGTGTGTGCCGGTATTGGGGCTTGAACTCAGGGCTTGGAACTCTTACTTGGAGTTGCTCTACCATTGAGCCACAGCTCCACTTTTGGCTTTTTGGTGGTTAATGGGACATAAAAGTCTCATTTTTCTTTCTCGGCTGGCTTTATAAACCACACCTATCCCAGCCTCCTCAGTAGCTAGGATTATAGGCATGAGTTACTGGCACCTGACATGAATGGACGCTTCTAAGGTATTTGCAGTAGTATCTGGCACATAGTTAATATTCAGTGAATATTAGCTGTTATTATTTTTGTGGATTTGGGAACTAAGATTAATAATTATATGTTAATATACCATTAACATGATGTGTTATATCAACATCATATATAAATATTGTATGTTAACAATGATATGCTAACATTGACTTATTAGTGTTTAATGTTAGGATGCTGAAGTAGCCTGAGTCCCAAATTATTATCTAGGTATGTGAAAGAGTCAGTTAAGGATATTTTAGTTAATATTTTTTGTCACCAAGAAATATTGTTAAATTGATAGGTAAAACTGTGTGGATATGCTGATTTGTGGAACTAGAATGGTTGAAAGTGGCATTTTACTTACAAGTATTTTTTTTAAGATGAACCATTCTTGAATAAAGAGTGTTGAAGGGCTTGCCTGTGAATGTGGCTTAGTGGTAGAGTGCTTGTCTAGCATGCATGAAGCCCCAGGTTCAATTCTCCAGTAAAACAGAAACAGAAAAAGCCAGAAGTAGTGCTGTGGCTCCAGTGCTAGAGTGCTAGCCTTGATTGAGCAAAAGAAGCTCAGGGACAATGCCCAGGCCCTGACACACACACACACACACACACACACACACACACAGTGTTGATGCCCAGGCCCTGACACACACACACACACACACACACACACACACAGTGTTGATGCCCAGGCCCTGACACACACACACACACACACACACACAGTGTTGATGCCCAGGCCCTGATACACACACACACACACACACACACACACACACACATAGTGTTGGAAGATATAAAACCAGTCATTTCTTCTTTGCATAATCAGGGACTGTACAGTAGGATTGTAAGATTAGGTTATTAGTCATAAAAATATAATGTAACCCAGTAAGGGCAGCACAAGTATTAAGTATTAACTTGTGTGATAATGATTAGAAATTCCAGAAGAATTTCTATAGAAGGAAGAGATGAGTGAAGGAAGTGTACTTGACAATGGATGCTAGCCTATATATTAGCCTTTCAGGATAACAGATGGTCCTTGATTTATCTTCCTAGGATGATTGTAAACAGTAGTATCATATATTATTATGCTAATAATAAGTGACAGCAAGCCATGGGCAGCTTCCAGTCGGCTTCATGGTTATGAACGTAAAGTCATTGCTGTATAGTACAGTGCAGTACAAGGCTAAGCTATAATGGTGTGTGTGTTAGTATGTGTTTTCAAGTTTTTTTAAATTTTATTTTATTGTAAAGTTGATATAAAGTTAAGGTTACATAGGTAAGGTAATGAGTACATTTCTTTTAGAACAGTGTTATGTCCCCTCGATTTCTCCCACTTTACTTTCCCTTTCATCCCTCTCCCCCCAAGTTGTAAAGTTCATTTCCAGCATAGTGTCTTGTGAGTATCACTGTTGCATTGGTTCACCCTTTGTCCTTTATCTCACCATTTTGTTGTTCCCCTTCCTTCACCAAATCAGATAAACGTATATACAAGACACAGGATACCAAAATATAAAAAACAGTGACAACAGAGGATAAACCAAAGGGGAAAGGAAAGAAAGAAAAAAGAAAGAACTTCACACAGTACATTTAAAAAACTCGTTTCCTTATCCTGGAATTCATTTCTATTAGCATCATTTTATATGGTCATTTGTACATAGCTATTGAGTTACTATGATCCTCTGCTAGGAGTATCCTAGACATATACTAATTATTACAAATGAGGAAACCATGGAGCCTATGTTTTTTGGGTCTGTCTTCAAATTTTAATTGGATTAATGTGATAAAACTCGATTATGAATTGTAGAACACCTACACTGTATAGAAAACCCTTGAGGAAAAACCTTTTGAACCCTCAGGAGTCATAGAGTATAGTACTGTACTATAGATGTTTGATTTTCTTTTCCCTTAATACCATCCAGCTTCTATGAAGACATGAGGTATTCAATAAAGCACTTAAATTAAGAACATTAATATTTACCTTGCTTTATGTAAGATATATTTTTACAAAATTAAGGGCAAGTAAACACTCCACAGATCACACAGTGATCTGAACACAAACTAATGGTAATTTGTACTCAGAGCTCTGCATCAACAGAGCAACAAAATGTGGGTACAGGAATTAAACATTTTTGTTTTAGAAATTTTGTTTGTTTGTGAATGGTCCTGATTGATCAGAACATGTGTAATAAACCCATAAATAAGGCCAGCTTACTGTATTTTTATTCACAGGACACTTGTTAAATGTGAAATTGCTATTACAGGTGTGAAATAAACATTTTTACAAGTTTTTTTTTACAATACCAATTTAAAATGGTTAGATTAGTTTAATCTGGCATTGAGAATTTTGAATGTCAGGCTAGATTTTATTTAAGTTTTAAAAAACATTGTAAGTATTTGTACAGAGTAGTTGCCATTCAACAAAGCAGTTTATTAATGCATCTTGATCAATGCCTCCCCTTCATCATCCTTCCTCATCCCTCCCAATAAAATCCTTCTGATTATTGTTTTTTTTTTTTTTTTGTCGGTCGTGGGGCTTGAACTCTGGGCCTGGGCACTGTCCCTCAGCTCTTCAGCTCAAGGCTGAGTGCTCTACCACTTGAGCTACAGCGCCACTTCCGGTTTTCTGGTGGTTTATTGGAGATAGGAGTCTCACAGTCTCTCCTGCCCGGGCTGGCTTTGAACCGTGATCCTCAGATCTCAGCCTCCTGAGTAGCTAGGATTACAGGCGTGAGCCACCAGCGCCTGGCTGATTATTGTTAACTGAGGGTTTATTCTCAGTAAAGCACTTGAATGTTCACTTGAGGGATTATAGTATTATACTTAGTACTTTCACTGCCATAAAAGTCCTCTTTGCTTGATTCTTCAGCTGTCTCTCCCTCTCAACCCCTGGTAACTATTGTTCTTCTCACCCTCATAGTTTTTTCTTTTCCAGAAGATCATAGAGTTGAAATGATTGAACTAGAAGCCTTTTCACTCTTTAACCTAGCTATATACATTGATGTTCCTCCTTGTCTTTTCACAGCTTGATAGCTTATTTCTTATCGCTGAAAAACAGCCATAGTTTATTTGTACACCCACCTACTGAAGGACAACTTGGTCTTTTCTAAGTTTGGGCAACATTGAGTACAGCTGCTCAAAACATCTTTGGTACAGGATTTGTGTGGGCATAATTTTTAGTTCCTTTGGGCAAATACCAAGGAATGCATCAGCTGGATAGTTTGGTAAGAGTAAATTTTGTAGGAAAGCTTCAAACGTTCGAAGTATCTATATAATTTTGAATTACTAGTAGCAATAAATGAAAGTTCTGGTTGCTCCATTTTTTTTTGTCAGCATTGGTATGGTAATACTATTTGGTTTTTGTTTTGATTTGTATTGCCCTTGTGCCACATGAAGTGGAGAATCTTTTCATAGACTTATGTTGCAAACTGTAGATCTTCTCTGATGAGATGTCTGTTAAGGACTTTCACCTTCTTATTGAGTTACTTATTTTTTATTTTTTAATTTTAAGAATTCTTTGCCGGGCGCCGGTGGCTCATGCCTGTAATCTCAGGAGGCTGAGATCTGAATCGCAGATTCGCCAACCTGGGCAGGAAAGTCCTTGAGACTCTTATCTCCAATAAACCACTAGAAAACCAGAAATGGCACTGTGGCTCGAGTGGTAGAGTGCTCATCTTGAGCTGAAGAGTGCAGGAACAGCACCCAAGCCCAGAGTAAAAATGTTCTGTCAGTGACTTGTCTTTTCATTCTCTTTATAAATGTCTTTCACAGAGCAAATTTTTAATTTTGATTGTTTTGTTTTTGATTAGGGTCTCATTGTGTGACCCAGGTTGCTCTTGAACTTGTTTGTAGACTTGGACTGCCCTCTTGAATACCCAATCCTCCTGTCTCAGCCTCTCAAATGCTGGGATTTCAGGTGTTCATATTATGCCAGGCTCTAGACCTTTTAATTTTAATCAAACCCAACTTATCACTTAACTTCTATCATGGATCATTAAGTTAACTTGTGGAGGAATAAGGTCTGTATCTTGATTTTTTTTTTTGCATGTGAATATCCAGTTTCTGTACCATTTGTTGAAAAGACTCTTTTTCTTCATTGCATTCACATTTTGAAAGATAAGCTTAGTATATTTTTGTGTGTCATTTTTGGCTCTCTATTCCATTGATCCATCTGTCTTTTCTTTTTTTAATATTTTTTATTGTGAAAATACTGTACAGAGGGTTTACAATTACATGAGCAAGGTAATGAGTACATTTCTTACCAAGCATTGTTGCCTCCTCCTTTGTTTTTCCCCTATCATCCCTTCCCTCCCATCTCCACAACTACACTCCCCTTCCCCACCTTCCCACCTAAATTGTAAGGTTCTTTTTTGACATAGTGTCTTGTACATCTCATTGTTGCAATAAGGTCAACCTGTATCCCTATTTAAACAATTTTTTCCCTTCCCCTTCCCAAATTATACCAATTTCAAATACAGTGCAAACAGGGGTTATACTGTGGGGGAGGGACATACAAAGCATCAAAAAATCATGGGGTACCTTATAAATACATTAGAAACAATAGCAAGAAAGAAAAAAACCACTTGTGCTATGTGCCTTTTTCTTTGGTCGGCATCACGTTGTCTTGATGAATGTAGCCTTAAAGTACATATTGAAGCAATGTGGTTTCAATTCCACAACTTTGTTCTCCTTTGGACTCTATTGACTCTTTGGGATCTTTTCCATATAGACTCAGGTAATTGATACCTGCAAAATAACTTGATGGAATTTTAAGTTGGAAAGAACTGACGTCTCAAGAATATTGTCTTCTAACTCATGAACCGGGAATACCTCTCCATTAATATAGTTCTATGATTTCTTTCATCAGTTCGTAGTTTCCTTCATGGATTTGCAATATTTTTGTTAGATTTATTCATAAGTATTTCCCTTTCTGTGGTGCCAATTAAATAGTAAATTTTAAATTCAATTCTTTTTGTTCACTACTGTTAAATAGGAAAGAATTGATTTTGCAATATTGATCTTACATTCTTGGTTTTTTTTTTGGGGGGGACGGTCTGGTCGTGGGACCTGAACTCTGGGCCTGGGCGCTGTCCCTCAGCTCTTCAGCTCAAGGCTAGCTCTCTACCACTTGAGCCACAGTGCCACTTCCAGCTTTTTTTTTCTGCTTATGTGGTGCTGAGGAATTGAACCCAGGGCCTCATGCATGCAAGGCAAGCGCTCTACCACTGCGCCACCTTCCCAGCCCCTCATCTTACATTGTTTAGCCTTACTATGATAACTTTTTACTTCCAGGTTATTTTTATTATTTGCTTTTCTACATAGATGATCATGTTATTTGTGAACAAAGACAGTTTTATTTACCCTTCTCAATACAAATACTTCTTATTTCCTTTTATTACTTTATGGCATTAGTTAAGAGATTTCTGATTCAAGTGGGGAAGGTTCATATCTCATCACTAAATATATTACAGGTACTCATCAAATTGAAGTGTCTTTTCTGTTCTTTTAGAGTTAGATGTTGAAATTTGTCAGATGATTCCAGTGCATTTATTGACACATCCATATGTTTTGTTTTAGCCTGTTAATGTGATCAGTTATATTCATTGATTTTCAAATATTGAAAATCCAGCCTTGTATGCAGACTAAATCTCATTTGGTCAACATGTATTATTATTTTATATGTTAATATATTTTATTTGTTAATATTTGTTGTGATCTTTTTGCATTTAGGCTTAGGAGGGTTATTAGTCTACAGTTTTCTTTTCCTGTAATACTTTTGTCTAGTTTGTCTATTAAAGAATTGCTAGCCTCCTTGCAGAATGACTTAGGAAGTATTGTTTGCTTCTTTTTTTTGAAAAATATTTTATAGAATTGTTATAATTTCTTCCCTAGATGTTAGGTAGAATTTATCAGTGAACCCCTATAGGCCTAGTGTTTTTTGTTTCAAAAGTTATTAATTATTGATTCCATTTCTTTTATAGATATAAATCCATTCATATTTTTCTTGTGTGTTGATATATTGTGTCTTTGTGGAATTAATCAGTTCATCTAGAGTATCATATTTGTGGACTTAAAGTTACAGTTTTTAAGAATTATCCCTTTGGGGTCTATAGAATGTGTAGTCATGCACCTTTTTCTGTTTTAGACATTAGTAGTTTGTGTCCCTTCTCTTTTTTTGGTTAGCCTAAGGGGTTCATTGATTTTATTAACTTTTTTAAAGAATTTTCTTTGGTTTTATAGCTTCTCATTATTGGTTTTTCTTTTTTCAGCTTTATTGGTTTCTGTTCTAATTATCATTATTTCTTCTTACTTGGGATTTAATTTTCATGTGTTGTTTTGCATAATGGAAGCTTAAATTAATGATTTTATTTTTTGTTGGTTGTGGGGCCTGAACTCTGGACCTGGGCGTGGTCCCTTAGCTCTTCAGCTCACAGCTAGCACTCTACCACTTGAGCCACAACACCACTTCCAGTTTTTTCTGCTTTTGTGGTGCTGAGGTATCAAATCCAGAGCTTCATTCATGCAAGGCAAGCACTCTACCACTGAGCTACCTTCTCAGCCCCATTCAATTAATGATTTTAAATCTTTCTAAAATATGCATATTTCTCTATGTATGCATGTCATGCTATAAATTTTTCTCTAGGCTCTGCTATGATTGTGTCTTACATAGTTTAGTAAGCTATGTTCTCCTTTTGGTTTAGTTAAAAATATTTTTAAAATTTCTTTTGAGATTTTTGTCTTTAACCCATGTGTTACTTAGAAGTGTTTTGTTTAATCTTAAAATATATTAATATTTTCCAACTTTCAGTTTATCATATCTAGCTCAGTTCTATTGTGGTCTAAGAACAATTGTTGCAACATTTCTGTGCTGAATTTCCTAAATTCTGTGTTTTATGGCCCACCACGTGGTTCAACTCTGTGAATGTTCCATAGGAACTTGCGGTTACTTACTTTTGTGATGTTAGTCTATAGATGCTAGTGATAAGCAGTTATAATTGACAGTGCTGTTACGTTCACTTACACCTCTCTGGTGTTCTGCCTTCTGGGTCTATTTCCACTAGCAGAGGAATGTTCTCTGACTAGACATCCCTCACTAATGCTGGATTCACCCATTTTTACTCAATGTATTTTGACACTTTATTGTTAGATTCATTCAAGGATTAAAGACTTTTTTGTCTTTCTTAAAGAGTTGACTCGCCGGGCGCCGGTGGCTCACGCCTGTAATCCTAGCTACTCGGGAGGCTGAGATCTGAGAATCGCGGTTCAAAGCCAGCCCGAGCAAGAAAGACCGTGAGACTCCTATCTCCAATAAACCACTAGAAAAAACCGGAAGTGGTGCTGTAGCTTACGTGGTAGAGCGCTCGCCTTGAGCTGAAGAGCTGAGGGACAGCGCCCAGGCCCAGAGTTCAAGCCCCATGACCAACAAAAAAATAAAAATAAAGAGTTGACTCCTTTGTCAATATTATGACTCTCTTTACCCTTGATAAGTTTCCTTGCTCTAATCAGGCCTGTGGGCTGCATAAGGTCTGTGAAGTCATTTGGTAGATGGGACAGACATTTAATGCCTATGGTCCATCTGCCTGTTTTGATAATTTTATATGATGTTATAAATATCTAAATGTCCCTTGGCAAAAAAAAAGTATACCTTCCTTTCTCAAAATTAAGATAGCTCAATTCACTCTCTTCTGATTGCTGTTAGTGTTGTACCTTTTTCTATTTAATCAATGTCCTCATAATTAAAGCAGGTTTCTTGTACACATTTGGTTGGTTTTTCTTCTCAATTGTGTCCTTTAACTGGTACATGTAGATCTGTAAAAGTAAAAGCAAACAGCCTGTTTTCCCTCACTTCAACACAGATAATGCCTGTGACTTTCTTAAGATGTGAAGATTTCATGTACCATAAGCAAGCAGTCAATTCTGTGGTAGATTCTAGTAAGATGTTCTCTAACTTATTTCCATTCTGATAAGTGGAGATAGCATCAGATATTACAGTTTTGGAAAGAATTTCCCAACTTAAGACCCAGTCATATCCTTGGGCCCCCAGAATTTCTAACTTTTAGGCTGAGATTTGAATTCCTGCAACTCCTCTTTAGGTTTTATTAATGCTATAATAGCTCACAGAACTCAGTGAAATACTCTACCGTTACAAAGGATATTTTTATTTTCATTTTTAATACAATTTTATTATTTTAATTAAGGTGTTATTCATGTACAAAGGATATTGTAGAAGATAAAAACAAGTAGCCACCATGAAGAAATACTTAGGTGAGGTCTGGAAGTTTGACAAATAAGGGAGCTTCTGTCCTTGTGAAGTTGGGGTACAATACCCTCCGAGCATGGATGAGTCTTTGTTTGTCTTTCTGTCAGCATTAATGTGTCCAGTTATTCAGAAGCTCTTTAAATATAGTACTCTGGGATTTTTATAGAGACTTCATTGTATAAGATTGTCAATGGACTGGGTAGGGATATCCAGCAAACTCTCTGGTTAGATTATTTTATTGAGTAATCTAATGTTACTACTATGAATATAGTACTAATGTTAATCTCAGTGATCTCTTCAAAATAGGAGGGTCATATGGTCTACTATAAATAAAAAACAAAGATCTACATATATAACATAGTATCACAAGATAGTTTATCTTAGCTTCAGGTAAATATCTATAGCTAGTACATAGAACAAAAAAGGGAAACAAAGCCTATCAATAAAAACAAAGGGAGACAGTAAGAGAGAATAAGGAACAAAATAACTATAAAACAAACACAGAACAACAAAATGACAATAAAAAATCATTTCCTGTAAATATTTAAATGTAAAAGAACCTTTGCTCCTCAATCAAAAATAGAGTGGTAAAATGTACTAAAAGGTCCAACTAGCTAGATGTTGTTGGTGTATGCCTGTAATCCTAGCTACTTAGGAATCTGAGATCTGAGCATAATAGTTTAAAGACAGTCCAGGGAGAAAAGTCATGAGACTCTTATCTCAAATTAATCATCAAAAACTGGAAGTGTAAGTGTGGGCCAAGTGGTAGAATGCCAGCCTTGAGTCAAAAAATTAAGGGACAGCATCAAACCCTGAGTTTAAGCACCAGAACCCACCCCACACACAATATGCAACTATATTCTGTCTACCAGAAACTTATGATCGATAATGCACAAACTGTGAAAGTGGTAAAAATGAAGGGATGGAGTTTAATTTGATAAACACCCTTAAATTACCTAAGTTTTCTCTTTCATACCAAATATTACTACTTTTTAATTTTTTTCATTTTTACTTGAGTTTCTACTTTACAGTTCAGTTTCTTTTTTTTAAATTTAATTTAATTTTATTTGTGAACATACTGTACAGAGGGGTTACAATTACATGGGCAGGATAATGCGTACATTTCTTACCAAGCATTGCAGCCTCCTCCTTTGTTTACCCTTCACATCCCTTCCCAGCCTCCCCCCTCCCCCCAGTTTCTTTTTTTAAATAAGTTTTTTTATTGTGAAAATACCATACAGAGGGGTTACAATTACATGAGCAAGGTAATGACTACATTTCTTATCAAGCATTGTTGCCTCCTCCTCTGTTTTTCCCCTACCATCCCTGCCCTCCCATCTACACCCCACCCCACCAAAATTGTAAAGTTCATTTTTCAACATAACGTCTTTTACATCTCATTGTTGCAAAGGGCCCACCTCTATCCCTATTTAAACAATTTGTTTTTTCCCTTCCCTCCCAAATTATACCAACATCAAATACAGTGAAAACAAGGGTTATACGTGTGGGAGAGACATACAAAGCAAAAAAAAAAAAATCACCTTGTAAATATGTTAGAAACAATAGCAAGCAAGAAAAAAATAGTAATGATAAATGATTAATGCTTCTTTGGTTGCCATTTGTTTTATTAGGAAGACAAATTCCAAATTCTTTTCATGCAGTAATATACACAGAAGATTTGAACTTTGTTGGGCTCCATAGTTAATAGGTCTCAGTCATCCTCCCTCACTTTCTTACCATGAAGACTTGAAGATTCAAATTTGTTGTCTCTCAGTTGCTATACATTTTAACTTTTACATATACTTCTTTTATTGTTACTACTCTAATTTTTTAAATTAGTATATTCTTTTTAGGTTTATAGAAAAGTTTTAGGTTTATAGAAAATTAATTGAACAGTACAGTTACTGTCTAGAAACCTCCTCCACATACAATTTAACATATTATTAACTAATCTTACATGAGTGTAGTATATTTATTAAAATGGATAAACCAGTAGTATACTGTTATTAACTAATGTCCACAGTTTCTATTAGGGTTTACTTTGTGTTACACTATTTTCTGGCCTTTGAGAAATGTATAATTCCACGTATTCACCTTTACCTTTCCCCCTTGAGATAGGATCTCATTATTCTCCTGCCTCACCTTTCCAGGTGCTGGGATTACTGGTATGCACTGCCATACTCAGCTCTGAAGAAACTCATTGTCAAGTGAAGTAAAAATATTAATTTATACATGTTAAATGTCACTCATTTGTTCTAGATTATTGTAGTGAATCAGAACTCTTAGGAAAAACACTTAAAATCTCTACATACCAGGCTGGGAAGGTGGCTCAGTGGTAGAGTGCTTGCCTTGCATGCCTGAAGCCCTGGGTTCGATTCCTCAGCACCACATAAGCAAAAAGAAAAAAAAAAGCCGGAAATGGCACTATGGCTCAAGTGGTAGAGCGCTAGCCTTGAGCTGAAGAGCTGAGGGACAGGGCCCAGGCCCAGAGTTCAGGCCCTACGACCAGATCTAAAAAATAATAAATAAATCCCTAAATACCTTAGGGAATGGGAAATTCTTGTTTTTGTTTTGTATTGAGAAATTACAATTCTTTTTTTTTTTTGGGTCCAGTCGTGGGGCCTGAACTTTGGGCCTGGGCACTGTCCCTCAGCTCTTCAGCTCAAGGTTAGCGCTCTACCACTTGAGCCACAGCACCACTTTCAGCTTTTTTCTTTTTGCTTATGTGGTGCTGAGGAATCGAACCCAGGGCCTCAGGCATGCAAGGCAAGCGCTCTACCACTGAGTCACCTTCCCAGCCCGAGAAATTACAATTCTTATATTAAAAGTTTCCATTAAAAAAATTAGTGGCCACAATAATTATGAGTTACAGTGATATTTTAATGCATCATACAATGTATAATGACCAAATAAGGATAATCGGCATATTTGTCACCTTAAATACTTACTGTCATTTATGTTGAGAACATTCAAAGTCTTCTATTTTGACATATGTCATGAGTTACTGTTAAATGTATCATTTTCTTGTGCTACAGAGAATACCAGTGAACACCACGATTCAGTGTTTCTTTCTAACTGCATTTTTGTATCTGATAACCAGCCTATTTCTCTTTATATGTATCTGATAATCAGCCTATATAAACAGGACTTTTTAAATACTCTGAAAATATAACCTTCAATTATTTTAGTCATATGTTAAAAACAACATATTGTCAATACTAATTCAATTTATATACTATACCTTTGAAATAATAGAGCAAAAATATGATGTAAGGGCTAGAGGCATGACTTAAATGGTAAAGTGTCTGGCTAGTAAGTGTGAATTCCTGAGTTCAAACTCCAGTACTGCCAAAAAAACACATACATTCATACATATATATTCCATTCAGAAGTAACACATACATACATACATAGACACATATATATCTTCTGTTCAGAAGTAACAAATCATTCTTGATGTTTACATATTTAAAATGTATATATTTGCTTTTTGTCATTTAAACATTTAATAAGCTTTGTTTATGAAATACTTTGAAATATGAATTTTTAATAGTTCAGCTATAAAAGATGCCTTGAAAATATTTTGCATGTATAGGAGATCCTTTCTTATAACTTGATTCACTTTGAGTACTTCAAAAGCAGTATGAAAAGTAAAAGTTGGATAACAATAATATGCTTGATTGCATGTGTTCTAATACATGAAGAGTGAGACTCCACTTTTTTCTTCTCTTTCAGTCCCCAAATCTCCAGAGATAGATCCAGTAGATTGTTTGGTGGCTGACAATGCTGTAACAGTTGTTTGGAGAATGCCAGAAGAAGATAATAAAATTGATCATTTCATACTAGAGTATCGGAAAACTAATTTTGATGGACTTCCACGTGTAAAGGATGAACAATGTTGGGAGTTAGTTGATCATATTAAAGGCACTGAATATACATTATCAGGTAAAATAGCAGCATTTCAGAAATCTTAATCTGAAAGTAACTGGAATTATGAAAAGTATTTTTCCTTTTTTTTCCTTTTTGCTGGTCTTGAGGCTTGAACTCAGGTCCTAAGTCCTGTTTCTGAGCTTTTGTGCTCAGTGTTCTACCACTCGAGCCTCAGCTCCACTTCTGGCTTTTTTTGTTTGTTTGTTTGTGGTTAAAGAGTCTTATAGACTTTCCTGCTCAGGCTTACTTTGAAGCACAGTCCTCAGAGCTCAGCCTCTGAGTAGCTAGTAATACAAGTATGAGCCACTGGTGCTTGGCAATTTTTTACTTTAAAGGATAAAATTATTAATAAAATTAAGTTTTCAAAGCCACACTGGCTTTCCAGATATTTATTATGGAAATAAATTTCTCTTCAAATACAAAGAAAGCTTTTGTTTTAATTACTTGCAGACATGCAGCCTGTTAAAACAGAATGTCTATGAAGCAAATGTGGAATGATGTTCTGGAAACAATATTTTAGAATACCAATTTTCACTTTGTTTTTCAGACTAAGAAAAAAAAAGTTATTAAAGTTTTAAATATACTCAATATTCCACATTTCACTGGCACTGTTTAACTCCCATTGCTTTTATTGTTTAAAGAAATGTTGATACTAAAAATAGAGCTGTCACTTTTGTGTTGGTCTTTTTGAAGGCTTTAAAAAAGTATCTCATGGGCTGGGAAGGTGGGTCAGTGGTAGAGCGCTTGCCTTACATGCATGAGGCCCTGGGTTCGATTCCTCAGCACCACATAA
>NW_012267283.1:5692857-5718638 GCF_000151885.1 Dipodomys ordii | reverse complement strand
AAAAAAAAAAAAGAATAGCCAAAAAAAGAGCTACTTTAACTGAGGAAAATCGTTTGAATATTCATAGTCATAGATAGAGACTTTTACTTTCCATGTCTGAAAACAATTTCATTATTTTAGGCTTAAAATTTGATTCAAAGTACATGAATTTCAGAGTACGAGCTTGTAACAAGGCTGTAGCTGGAGACTATTCTGACCCAGTGACCCTAGAGACCAAAGGTAAGAGCAGTAGTTGTTTGCGTATCATAAAAGGAAATCTGACATCTGAAATCATTCTAGGTTTTGTGACAAGAAGCATTTCGTGTGTGGCTTAATTCCTTTCCTACTTTACTACCCCAGCTCTGACTTTTCCCAACAGTAGAAATTATAAGGCTAGGAAAATAGGACTAAAGTAGTGGTTTTCATTAGATTTTCCTTTATGATTGCATTATATGGGTAAAATAGCTTGAGATAGTAGTGTTTTATTTTCTCCTGAATGCTTAGTTTACAAATTTTAAGCTTGTGTAAAATATATAAGCATTGCTGAGATTTGCTCAGTTTATTCAGAGAATACCTTATGAATCAATAATGAAGAAGTACCTATTTAATATAGTCTAGTCCTCAGATTCCCTGAATCATCTTGTTATTACTTACCATTGATAGACTTTATACTTTCATTTGTGTTTTGGAACTTAAACTCAGGGATCTTGTGCTTACTTGGCTAATTTTGCTCACTTGAGATATGCCTCCAGCCCAAGTTTTTTCTGGTTGTTTTGGAGATGAAGTCTTACACACTTTTCTACCCAGGCTGGCTTCAGATCTTAGCCTTCTAAGCCACTAGCTCCTTACTTTATTTTATTACTGTTTATATGAAGGTCTTTACTTAATCACTAGAATCATTTTTAGTGATAAGTAGACTAGATATTCCTATCCATACTACAGATGAAGAAAGTAGTTAAGCATGTTACATTGACCAATCTCTAGATTGTTCGGAAGTATGAATCTGTTTTTGTGTTCTTTGTCAGCTTTTATTATAGCCTTGAAATCTCAGTTCTAGACTCTGAGAACAATTTGCAGTTAGTGAGAACTCTAAAATAACTTAATTGAACACAGAAGAAATTTTAGAAAGGCCTTTATGCTAGAGAACATCACATGCATTAATCAATAATTGAAATATAGAGGTTTTCTATTTGCTTAAAGCAATTTATTTTGGAAATGCAAGATATCAGTGTTTATCCTAACTTTTTCGTAGCCTATTAAGGAATTTTATTTACATTTTTACTGAAAACCTTCATTATTTCTTTCTCAAAGTTTAGTTCTGTTTAGAGGCAGATTTTGAAAGTTAACTTCTTTGTATGACATTTAGTAGAAACTGTGAAATCAGTACATTTGAATCCAAAATGTTGTATTATAAATAAAGACAATGAACAATAGCTCCGATAGATTGTTGAAATTGAAGTGCTCTTTACAGAACTAGCAATAGATTAAAGGATTCTTGAGTCACCAATGAACATTAGGCTCTCTGCATGTTTGTTTTGTGGTTTGATGATGCATTCTTCACAGATGCACTACAGCCTTTGCTAATCCAGCTAATATCCTTAAGTGAAGCAGGGTATTGTAAAGGAATATTCTTTTGATGTATAACTACTAAAGATGAACTTTTATAATTAACATGATTAAATTAATTCGTAACTCATATATGATTAAAACTTTGTGTTTCAACCAACTCTGTGTGTGTGTGTGTGTGTGTGTGTGTGAGCGTGTGAGCACACGTGCGCACGTGCGCGCATGCACTGCTGTGCATGCACATGACAATTCTGGGGTAAATTCAGGGTCTGGGATAAATTCTAGTCCTGAAAAGCCAAGTAAGAGCTTGAACCACACCTCCATTTACATTTTTTCTTTTCTTTTTCGTGGTTAATTGGAGATAAGAGGCTCATGAACTTCCTTCCTAGGCTGGTTTCAAAATCCTCAGGTCTCAGCCTCCTCCTGAGTAGCTAGGATTAAAGTTGTTAGCTAGCAGCTCCCAACCAAGGAAACCTTATAATAGATGATATATTTAAAATATTCTTGGAATTACATTTCAAAATAGGAAAAAAGCTGTGAATTTTAATAATTTGCTTTTAGTTTCCCTAAAGGGAAGCTAATGAATAGTTTGTTACATTGATTTCATAAATTAGTTGGTTTAAGAAATGGTGAGTATTGCAGATATTTTCTCCAAATTCCAAATAATATGAATAGTTTTGTTTCTTTTCTTTACATTGTAAACCACCTGTAACCTGCATCAGACCTTGAGATGTTATGATTAGGAATTTAAACTTTATTCTCTGTATATAGTTTTGAGTCAACTAAGTAGGAGAATAATATGATAGATGTGCACCAGAAAGTGGATATTAAAAATATTGTTTTGGACAGCACTTAACTTCAGTTTGGATAACTCATCATCCCATTTGAACCTGAAAGTTGAAGATACATGTGTAGAGTGGGATCCTACAGGAGGCAAAGGTCAAGAAAGTAAAATTAAAGGAAAGGAAAACAAGGGCAGGTAAGCTAGTTCATTAAGTTTATTATATGAACAGTTCTTTTACAGTAGTTTTTCTGTAACAATAGCACTGCAACTCTTAATTTACATATGGATAAATGTGTGTACATTGTTTTTCATTTGACATTAACATTTAAATTTATATTCTTCATACCAATATGATTTGTGATATTTTAGTAGATTTCAAAGTGGAGGGTATAATAATTGATTTGACACTTGACTTATCATTAACATTTTCATTGCTTTTTTTCTTAGTTTCTTTTCTAATCTTACAAACTTTCATTTCACCATTTTATGTCTGTAAAGGTATATACACTTAGAGATCACTTCTCATACCTGAAGAGGTCTGCACTAAATGACAACTTTCAGCATTTTACCCAGAGTTTTGCCGCAGTGAGCAACTTAATAAATTCAAGAGATGGGCTGAAGGGCCTTTTTTTATTTGTAACAAAACTCAGAATTGTCAAGTTTTGGAGTCTTTTTGCACAGAGTAAATTTTTGTTCAAACTGACATTAATTACAACAATGAATTTTAAAAACCCTCAGCAGGTTTTTTATCTCATTTTATTATAACGTTAAGTTGTTAAGCAGCCTCTTAACAGTTGCCTATTTTTATCTAACAGTGTTCATGTCACTTCACTGAAGAAACATACAAGGTGATGATCTATGTCTGTCTGGTTCTAGGACTTAGTATAGCTAGCTTGGCTGAATAATGTTCAATTTTTCTTTTTAACCAACAAGCAGAAGCCATTGCAGCAGCCTTCATAAGCTAAATATTGCTTTGTGTAGACTGTCTGTTTTAGTAGTTCATGTTATGAATTTACAGCATCGTAGTGTGCTACCTATTATTTGTACTGTGTATGATAACAAAACTAGCTCTGCTTTTAAAATCTTTTTTGAATTATTTTCCCTCATCTGATTTTTTTTTCGTGCTTTTACTTATACCTGGCATTTTTCTTGTGGTAATATATTCAGTATATATCTAACATTGTGGTTTTTATATATATCATAGCTTTTGTATGTATTTTGACATGAGGCGGGTTTAGTGTTCTATATAAAAATTATGCAACTTCAGAAACATCAAAATTAAAAAATTAAAGCCATTGCTGGAATATTAGGAGAGTGCCAGAAAGGTGAATCATTTCAGATTGCACAAGCACCAGTGCACATATTGAAATACAACATCTTTTCTAGAAACTAGAATGTGTTGCCTCTTCAGTTTATTTACTATAGATAAAAGTGATTTCATAGTGTGTTATAGATTATAATAGATTTAATAGTCTATTGAGTTTTTAATCTGGGAAAATTTAGACTGATTTATTTAGCATTTCAGGCTATATTCTTGCTTTCTCTTTTTCTTCTTGTTAAAGGTGTTTTAAAAGTAGACCACTTCTAGATGTTGTACAGGTTAAATATCACTTATCTGAAATGTGTGGGACCTGAAGTGCCTCAGTTATTTCTTCAGGTTTTAGAATACTTGCAAATATATAATGAAATATCCTGAGATTTGGGACCCAAATCTAAACACAAAATCCTTTTTTTTCATAAGCAATTTGAGTATATCCTGAAGACAATTTTATATAGTGTTTTTGGTTATTGTATGTTTTGAGTATGACTCATCACATGAAATCCAGTGTGGAATTTTGTACCTGAAGCATTGTGTCAGTTGTCAGAGTTTTCAGTGTTACTCAGATTTCTGGGTTAGAGGTGCTCAACCTGTATGCTTAGTCTTAAGTTCATCCTTTGCATAAATATTTATTCACTGTAGAGGATGTAGATGTTATAGATTTTGTAGGGATAAATACTGTCTTTGCCTTCAAGAAATTTGCTGTAATTCGTGTAGATGAGATATATACAATTAACAATAATTCTTGATGGACATTATCTATAGTTATGTCAGTGAGCTCAAGGGAAGAGAGATATTCAGAGCTGTTTGGTGTTGGGGTGGTTAGAACAGTGCTTCAAATTGATATTAACAGCTAAGCCTTTACTAATTTACTGTGATTAGATAGCCACAAAGGAAAGAGTTTGCTCACTCCCACCGTTGTTCTTTTTTCTCAGCCAAATAGCATACAGCACAGATCACAGAGGATTTTTCTCATTACCAAAAAGCTCCAAGGACTAGGAAGTGGAAAAGTACTAAGAAAAATTGGAGAAAAGTATTTCTAATACCCCCTGCTCCATAAGGAGGTCTCCATGAAGACAACTGAAAAGCATTTCAGCATAGGGCATCCCTCCCAAAAGGGACCTCTGATTTAAGATGATTAGGACAGGAATGAAGATATGCCTGAGTTGGTGAGAGGGATAGAACTGCAGCTCTCTTTAAAACTCTAGGGTACTAGGGGTGTTCAAGTCTGTTATAAGCAAGGCAGTTCTCACCCAACTGAAAACCATTAAGGAAAACTTCCCTAACCTCTCCCAAGGCCTGTTAGGTAAAGCCTTTTTAATTGTCTCTGATGGTTTGTAAAAGATCACACAAAAGATTTTGGCCTGAAAGGAGACCCCTCAGATGAGTTATGTAGTGTGTGGCAAGATGTGGAAGGCTTTTTTTTGTGTGTATTGGTCCTGGTATTTGAACTCAGGACCTTTTTTGGTAGTTAAGTGGAGATAAGAGTCTCACTGACTTTCCTTTCCAGGCTGGCTTTGAACCACATTCCTCAAATCTCAGCCTCTTTAGTAGCTAGGATTATAGGCATTAGCTACCAGCACCAAGCTGGAAGGCAAATTTGTTACTGGGGTTTGAACTCAGGCCTAGCACTAACTAGGCAGGCTCACTCCTGTTCAGTCATGCTTTCAGCCCTGTTTTTCAGTCATTATTTTTAGGATAGAGCTCACTTCCTACACACCTGAGCCATGCCTACTTTAGGTATGTGGACATTTCTGGGATCACTGCATATACCACTAGGTCCAGCATTCCTTCATGGATACAGAGTCCTTTTCTTCCCACCACTGGCCTTGCTCCATCATCCTCCCAATCATTTTTGGATAACAAGCTTTCAGATGACAAGCCTGTTAGACTTGGCAAAAGGGGGGTCTTAGGAACTTTGTGGTGCAAGGAACTGTGGTTCTTCAGTTCTCAGCCCTCCAAGTAGGTAAGATTATAGACATGAGCCAGCAGCACCCAGCAGGCCTTTATTCTTGAGGTGGGAGGATGTGTTGTATTTGGACTTACATTAATGGGTGCAAGAAGAAAGATACTGAAGCAGATTCTGTAAGTATGAAGAACACTGGTACATTTAATTGTACAGTGCTTGCTAGGGCTTGGAAGGCCGATTAGGACTCAAATCAATAACCTCAGATGCCAAGCAGGAATCAGTCTTAGGTTTACTCTGTACTGGTGAACAAGGTGAGAAGTGGGTATTAAAGAAATTAAGCTAGGTGCTGGTGACTCACCCCTGTAATCCTAGCTACTTAGGAGGCTGAGATCTGAGGATAGCTTTTGAAGCCAGACTAGGGAGGAAAGTCTGTTATTTCCAATTAACCACAGACAGACAGATGGGGAGAAGGAGAGAGGGAGAAAGAGCAAGAGGAGAGAGAATTTGAGGTAGTAAAGCCTTAATTAAGGCAATTAAATGGATAAAGTATCTTTTAAGAGAAACAGGTGGAAGGTGATCATGTTTTACATATGATAATAGTTGTTCTTGCAAAATGTACTTAAAGTTGGAAGTATGGAAGCTACAATGGAAGTGCTCCTTTTCTCTGAAATTAAATTGCCATTCTCAATAGTTATATCTGTTTTTCTTTTCTTCATGCTTCCCCTTATTTCTTTACTATTGGTAAGTTACACTTTTTTTCTTTAAAAATTGATTTTGTGACTATCAGATGAGCTCTTAGCATATTTTGAAAAGATGCCAATGAAACGTCTTTATTTATATTGTATGATTTTCTTTTGCTTTTTATTCTAAATTACCTAGGATATATTTTTCAAACTGTATGTTTCTTCCTAACTCACAAATGTGCCTGCCAACAGGGGAAGAGAACAGTGTATTTATATTTATTATAAAATCTTAAAGCATTGTGTTTCTCCAATTTAGGAAGAATATGATTCAGCATTCCTTTTCATATCTTCCCAAAATTGCATCAAATATACTCTTCACACTTCTTTTGGTGCCAGTCCTGGGACTTGAACTCAGGGCCTAGGTGCTATTCCTGAGCTTTTGTACTCAAGGCTAATGCTCTTCCACTTGAGCCACAGCTCTACTTGTGGTGGTTAATTGCAGATAAGAATCTCATAGAGTTTTCTGCTTGGACTGGTTTCTAACCACAATCCTCATATCTTAGCTTCTTGAGTAGCTAAGATTACAGGTGTGAGCCACCAGCATCTGATTCACATTTAAGAAATAGAATGATTACTTCAAATGAAATATTTTCAGAAGCCTAATCTAAAAAGTGAAAGAAAGGACTCAGAGCTGGCTTCTTTCCACAGTCCCACAGAAGCCTCTGTGACCTCTGTAGATTTCTCTTGAGTTTAGGACATGATTTGAAAACACCAGTTTCAAATGCCATATCTGTCCTCAAACCACCAGGACAGTGAAAACAGAACTATAGTTTTTTTTGGGGTGGGAAAATGCTTGAACTTAGGGCCTGAGTGTTGTCTCTTAGCTTTATTTGCTAAGGCTGGTGCTCTTCCACTTGAGCACCACACTGCCACTTCCAGCTTTTTGGTGGTTAAGTGGAAATAAGACTTTCATTGATTTCCTGCCAGGACTAGCTTTGAACCATGATCCTTAGATCTTAGCCTCCTGAGTAGCTAGGATTATAGGTGTGAGCCCCTGAGACCTAGTTTATTTTTTGTTCTTAGTTTGAGAGACAGACTCTTAGTTCAAGATAAAATATACAGACCACTTTTGATCAGGTTATTAATATTCTTCATCAGCTTTTATAAAAAGAGTTTAAGCTGTGCACTGGTGGCTGAGGCCTGTAATCCTAGCTACTCAGGAGGCTTAGATCTGAGGATTGCAATTCAAAGCCAGCCCATGCAGGAAAGTCCGTGAAACTCTTATCTTCAATAAACCACCAGAAAATCAGAAGTGGCACTGTGGCTCAAGTGGTAGAGCACTAGCCTTGAGCTGAAGAGCTGAGGGACAGCACCCAGGCCCAGACAGCACCCATGACAGACAAAAAAAAAGCAAAAGAGTTTAAAATTGTAATGTAATGTAGAATTTTGTTTTGCTTTTTCTTCTTTTATACTTGTCATTAACTTGGCTGTAGAATTTTATTTTCTTACTACTTGATGACCCATAAAATGTTGTATATTGTATTGCTTAGAAAACCTTTTAAACCAAATCTTAAAATAACTTTTAAAAAGATTCAAAATCATGAATATACATTTTTCTTCATTTTTACCTATTTTTATCACCTATTTTGGAGAACGTCTCATAAAACACTTCTAGGTTTTTCCGTCATCACATTTTTTTCTGCTCTTTCCTGTCTGAACACAAATTTCACAGAAATTTTGATCTTCCTATCCTTACTTACCTTTGCTTATACTTTCTGTTTAAGTGGAATCCTTAGCTACCTAAGTGTCATTTTAAAGCATTTTTTTCCAAAAAGGACCTTTGGCATCCTTTGGAAAAAGATAACTATATCATGTAAATACTGTAGCTGTGGACTTATATAGAATGGCTTGATATCACACTAGAAAGTGGAGCCTAAGCAGTCCTTGAGTTTGTATTTTGAAACTGTCTAATAAATCTGCATGACAGTCTTTATCAGGAATTTTTCTAATACTAGTTGGTAGCTTATTACTAGCTATTAAGCTGACCTTTTCTTAGGAAGAACAAGTCTAGTGCAACTATATTTGAGAAGGATTTTATTTCTAATTAGTGATGAGAAAATACATAAGCATTATCATTTCTCTTAAGGATAATCTTAACTATAGGATAATCTTAACAAATATTCTTAATTTTTAATGCTCTAATTCAGTATAATTTGTTATTTTTTAAATATCTTCAATTTTCTTGTATTGAAAAGCTTAATATTATCCCCTTTACCATTTTTTAAATTTTTTATTGTTGAAGTGATGTACAAAGGGGTTACAGTTACCCTTTACCATTTAAATAGTGCAAGTGCTTTATAATACTTGATAGAATCTTGTGTTTGGATATGAATAATTGCTGTTTCTCTTTTCAAGAGGAATGGTCCAGGGCAAGAATAAAGTTGCTTAGTTTTGATTATGAGAAATCTAGTTTGCCTTGGCTTTTATGTAAATTTAATTCTAAAATGTAACCCCAAGTCTTCCTTGATTTTTTTTCTCCTTCAGCAAGTCTGTCTCATTTTGCTATTGCTCCTTATTTTAACTCTGTGCTCTTTGTATAAACTTGCTTGATCTGCATGACATGTTTTCAGCCTGCTTTGCAATGGTAGCCTTCTACATTTGAGTGTTTACAATTGACACCTCTCTAATAATAGCTAAGATCAAGTGATGCTGTTTTTGCAACATAATTAGAAATCTTTCCATGGATTTGTTCTCTATTTGTAATTTTGTTTTATGAACATTCCCAACAAAAAAATAATTTGTTTTTCTTTTTCATTTTTTATATAGAAGTGGTACACCATCTCCCAAACGAGCATCCATAGGCTCCAGGCCACCATCAGTAAGAGGCAGCAGAGATCGTTTTACTGGGGAATCATATACAGTTTTAGGTAGGATAAAACACAATGTTGTTCATGGCCTAGATTAAAAGCATCACAGTCACACTGGTGGGGTTTTTAGTAATTTGGAACTAGAGTGGCTGCCTATCTTGAACGAATCCTTGCAGAACTTTCTCCAGATTGAAACCTAATAATTATGAAGTTTTTATGATTGATTTATTCATACTTTTTAAAACTATTTTACTGATGCCTTACATATATATATATATATATATATATATATATATATATATATATCTTGATGGAATAGTAGAAAAATAAGTTCTGAAGCATTTTCTATTCAGAAAAAATAAATACAAAAGTAAGATTACAGTAAATTCTTTGTGTTTAGTGTCTGTTTTAACATGATGATTTTCATAGAAGGAATAGTTGAATTAGCCAAACATGATGGCACAGACCTGTAATCTAAGCACTTGAGAAGCTAAAAAAGGAAGCTCAGCTTTGAAGTCAGCTTGGGTTATATACAGAGACAGAAATTAGTCTTTTGTCTAAATAAGTAAATTAAAATGAAATAAATAATTGACTTGTAAAATATAGATGAATTAAAGTTTGTGTGCTATTTGTAGAATAAATGATAAGTAAAAATTTATATGATTCATAGGACAAAGTAAGTCTTTTTTCTAATCTTCTATAGGGGACACTGCTATTGAAAGTGGACAGCATTATTGGGAAGTCAAGGCGCAGAAAGATTGCAAATCCTACAGTGTGGGAGTAGCATACAAAACTTTGGGAAAATTTGATCAGCTGGGAAAGACAAACACTAGTTGGTGTATCCATGTCAACAACTGGCTACAAAACACATTTGCAGCAAAACATAATAATAAAGTCAAAGCTTTGGATGTTTCTGTTCCTGAGAAAATAGGTGTGTTTTGTGATTTTGATGGGGGTAAGTTTACTTATTTTCTCACTAATCATTTCATCACAGTTGCTTATATTTCAGTACTTTTCATAGTTAATTTATGTAAAATTTCCTTTAGTCTTGTGTAAGAACACCTAGTCTAACTAGGTTTTGATCACAGGTGTAGGTTCAATTATATAATTGAATGGAAGAAAATAGGATATTTGCTTGAAGCCATGGAAAAGGAATCAATTATTATACAACAAGTCTGGAAGATTTTGCTAATTTTAGACGTGGGCACTAAAATTTCTTCTGTTTTAATGCCTTTCTTATTATATTGTATTACCTATTTGTAAAGAATGGTAAAATCATATTTTTAAAGTGGAAATAGACCTCAGAAATTACCCAGTCTATTTGTTAAATTTAAAATTCTTTTTTGTGGGAGGGGAAAGTGGGTTTGAAATCATGGGCCTGGATAGTGTCCCTGAGCTTTTTTGCTCAAGACTAGCACTCTACTACTTGAGTCAGAGTTCTACATCTGGAGGTAAGAGTCTCCAGACTTTCCTGTCTGGGCTAGCTCCAAAATGCAATCCTCAGATCTCAGCCTCTTGAGTGGCTGGGATTACAGCTGGATTACTGGCACCTGGCTAAAACTGTTAAAGGCTATCTTTGCAGATAATTTCCATTCATATATTGGAAGAACTTATATGAGGAGTGGGGTGGAGGTGGTACTAGATACTAGAATTTGAATTCACTGCCTTGGTTGTCACACTCAGCAGGCACATGCTATGACACTCTACTACTAGAACCATATCTCTAGCCCTGCTTTTTGCTGTTTTGGGGCAATGGAGGGGGCAGTGATGAAGTCTTGCAGACATGCTGCTCACACTGGCTTCAAAGTGCATTTCTCCAAATCTCATTATCATGAGTAGCCAGGATTACAAGCATAAGGTACTGGGGGCAGCATGGAAAGACTTTTTAATATGAAATTTACTGTCTTAAAAGGTGTCCTACTTATTAGGCAGCTTTTGGTGAAGCTTTTCTAAAATGGACTCATTTATGTCCCTATAACTTAACAATGTTGCTCTTAAATTTTTCCATTTGAATAAACACAAATTATGGTCTCTAATCTACATTCACAGGATAAACTTCCTGTTAAAAACTACTTACATTACTTGTCTTGATCTGTTGTTATGGACTATACATATTTTGTTACTAGCTGTTTCTTTTATAATTGAATTATTCTAAACACTTAAAATCATCTATGGTCATTTACTAGGCTAGCATATTCCATAAAGATTGGTTCTTAGAGTAGAACACACAACTTATCTGACTGGCATAAGAACAGTGACTTGGCAGCAATGTTTGTAGTAGTTTTTACTACACTGTTAAATACCTTCTACCTATATTGCTCTTGTAGCCACCTAATCTATTAGATCTCTTCTTGCAGAGTTCCATCAGATTGTCTTTTCTTTCAACAGGAAGTTTAAGAGTTTCCTGAGTTACTATTTATGATTCAAGAAAAGAATTTGTTACTTTTTTAATAGATTTGACTAAATTTGTCCTGTTCAAATCATCTAAAAATTAACTTGATAATTTATCTTTTGAAAAAAGATCTTTAAGGTTCTGGAATTATTTAATAAATATTGTCTCTGAGGGCTGGGAAGGTGGCTCAGTGGTAGAGCGCTCGCCTTGAGCTGAAGAGCTGAGGGACAGCGCCCAAGCCCAGAGTTCAGGCCCCATGACCGGACCACCAAAAAAATATAAATAAATATTGTCTCTGAAATGAGAACTAATCAACAATTATGAAGATCATATAATAATGAACTAAGGAGCAAAAATATTTCCATACATGTTTCTAAATTGACCCTTTAAGTAAATAATCCAAAAATTTATCATTTTAAGTAGCAAATTCTAGGAAGTATCAACTTAATATCAACTTAGTCACTGAAACAAAAGATAAGAAAAGAGTTGATTTATTTCTAGTGTGACACATTAGTTTTGGTGCATTTTTTATTTACCCACTTGGATCTAGATAAACTATTTTCCTTGAAATAAATGACCAATTTATACTCTTTTTTTACTGCCAAGAGAGCAGTTGCTAATTTTCTTCTTTCTTCTCCCATACTCTGATTCCACAAAGAGAATAGAGAGAAGTGATTGGTAGCCTAAAGCAAAAAGAAAATAGTAGGAGAAGCTAATCTGTAGGAGATGAGATTTTTTTGTGCCTTGAAACATACTAGTACACTCACCTTCAGTGGTAGAAAGGTAGCTCTGTACATTTTAGAAAACCATAGCCATATTATGAGAATCCAGCATTAGAAATACTGGAGAGTAGCTAGGCACTAATAGCTTGCACCTACATTCCTAGCCACTTAGGAGACTTTGATCTGAGAATTGAGGTTTGAAGTCAGCATGGGCAAACAAAACCAAGAAATCCTCATCTCCAGTTAAACAGCAAAAAGCTGGAACTGGAGGCATGGCTCAAGTTGGAATTTCAGCCTTTAGCAAGAAAGCTGAGCAAAAGTATGAAGCCCAGAGTTCAAGCTTGAGTTCTGGAAAATAAGTATTAGAGTACATGCTTAAAGAGAAGTGACTTGGGTTGGGGAGATAGTGTAGCCTTTTTTGGAGGCAGTCTTTATAGAGCAGGACCATTTCTATTTTAACTACTGAAACTATATTGCCTGATAAGTGTTTTTAACATAGGAATGCCTAGTGCTTTTGGGGTGATTGGTAGCAAGGACCTGAGCAGTGGAGAGTCAAGAGGAATGGATCTGTTCGTGTGAAAGTAGAATTTACAGTACTTAGTGACTAAAGATGGATTGTGGATAATAAACAAGAGTTGGAGATGATCCTATCCGTGTCGGAGGATGAAAGGGAGGATAGAGTCTAGGTGGATAGCAGCATAACCAACCATTGACATGCTTAGCAAGCCCTTTGAAGGGAAGCTGAGAGGGAAGGAGGGAGAGTGGGAGAAAAATGAGGGAGGGGGTAACAATGTTCTACAAGAAATGTACTCATTACCTTACTTATGTAACTAGACCTCACAATAAATAAAACAGTGTTTAACAAGAAATGTACTTACTACCTTATATATGTAACTGTAACCCCTCTGGACATCACCTTTACAATAAAATTAAATTAAAAAATAAAAAATATAAAGAAAAATTCAATGTTTGACCTTAGAAGTAGAACTGAAGCTATTTGTGATAGCATCATGAAGTGATATTTAAACATTACTGCTCTGCAATTTACTTTGTAATCACACATAGGTTACTTAATTTTTTAAAGTAATAGATACAAAGTCCTCAGCACTTTAATAGTATGCATAAATGCTAGGTTCTTTATGCTGGTTGTTGCTTTAATAAGTGCAGTGTGGAGAGAAAAAAAAGAATTCTGGACAAAGCGGTAAGAACAGGTTTCTGCAGGGATAGGATTCAAATCAGAACAGTCAAGAAGTAACAGCAATTGCAAGGAATGCCATTGGTTGGACATTTACAAGGTCAGACAATTGTTTTAGGAAATGATATTGTTAAAATACAGACCAGAGTAGATTTTGGAAATTAAAAAGCTGGCAGTGATGACTGTACTGTGTGTGAGTGTGGTTTTAAGTAGTTAGAACACGAGTTAATGGAAGTAAATAAACCTTAGAAGGTGAAAGCATTTGGATAGAGCAGAAATGAGGAGGATGAGAAAACTTTGACTTTTACTAGGCTGATGAAACCTTTAGCTAAAGGACAGTTAAACAGTTCAGGCCAAGTTCTGGTGGCTCACACCTGTAATCCTAGCTACTTAGGAGGCTGAGATCTGAGATCTTGGTTCAAAGCCAACCTGGGCAGGAAAGTCTGTGAGACTCTTATTTTCAATTGACCATCAGAAAACCGGAAGTGGCACTCTGGCTCAAGTGGTAGAGAGTTCACCTTGAGCTAAAGGGCTCAGTGACAGCCCCCAAGCCCAGAGTTCAAGCCCCACAACCTCCCCCCCAAAACCCCCACAAAACAACAACAAAAAACAGTTCACACATGAATAGGTAAAATAGACAGATTATGCAATTCTTCTGGAAATCTTGAAAAAATAGGGAAGAAAATTGGACTTTGGCTTTTCTTTAAGCATGTTTATTGATTTTCAAGTAACAATTATTAAGTCCTTTTGTTCATAGGTTACAGCAAAAAGTAAATGTCAAAATATAATTTATTCTTAGTGGGATTATATGTTGGGCTTAATTAGATGTTATAAATTTTGTATAATAAATTAGCTACTTTTCTTTCAGGTCAGCTTTCTTTTTATGATGCAAATTCAAAACAGTTGCTGTATTCCTTTAAGACAAAATTTACTCAGCCAGTACTACCTGGTTTCATGGTTAGTATCTAATTTATATTTTATTTGGTTTCATAACTAAGGAGAATAAATGATGCTATATTATTTGGAAAGGCAGAGTGTATTACTTTTTGGTCGTATTCATCTTCCTGTCCCCAAACCACCATCTCCAAAGTCTGTGCTTTCTATGTATTTTTAATATGTTTTATTGAAGCAGGTATTAATACATAAAAGTACGTAAGTCATAAAAGCATGAATTTTCTTAGATTGTACTTTCTTTTCTAATACCTAGAACAAGAAATGGAACCTTAATAGAACCTTAAATGTCTCTGTGCCTACTTCTTTTCTCCTGGCTACTTTCTTTAAGAGTAACCACTATTACAAATTGTAATTCACAAAATTCCTCATCTTCAACTTTGTGTAAATAGAACCAGACAATATGTTTTTAGCTCCGAATATTTTGGGGGGAGGGGTGGAGTGAAGGTGGAGAACATTACTGGGGCTTGAACTCTGGGCCTTATGTTTGTTAGATGCTCTGTCACTTGAGTCATGCCCCCAAATCTTTTTACTTTAGTTATAGGGTCTCATGTTTGTGTCCAAGCCACATTGGACCATAATTCTCCTATTATACTTCCTGTGTTTCTGGGATTACAGGCACATACCTCCAGGCCCAGCTGTTATTGGTTGAGGTGAGGTCTTAGGAGCTTTTTGTTTGGACTGACCTTAAACCACTGTCCTACTAAGCACCTGGGATTGTAGATGTAAACTATCCTCTCGAGCTTGGATCAACATTTTGTGAAATTTGTCTGCATTTTAAGTGGTTTTAGTTCATTCAGTTTCATAGGTGAATAGTTTCCCTTTACATGGCTATATTGTAATTTGTCCATTCTATAGTTGGGCTTGTGGGTGATATCCATTTGGAGGTTGCATTTACACATGTATCATTCCAGACTCAAAGATTGATTTATATTAAAAAATTAGTTTCTTCACACAAAATGAGACATTTTTATGTAATTCATTTGAACAAAAGTTATTTGTAGCTGGCACTAGTGGTTCTCACCTGTAATACTAGCTTCTCAGGAGACTTATATCTGAGGATCATGTGTGAAGCCAGCCAAGGTAGGCAGTTCATGAGATTCTTGCCTCCAATTAGGCACCAGAAAAGCCAGAAGTGGGGCTCAAGTGGTAGAGCACTTAGCCTCGAGCACAAAAGCTCAAGGAGAGTGCCCAGGCCCTGAGTTCAAGTCCCATGGCTGGCATCAAAACAAAGTACCTTGATTATTGGCATTTCTCTATACCATTGGGCTGCTGTGGGGTATTCTAGGATCTAGTTAGTTAAGGACATTATTCTGAGTAGAAGTTTCCATAATTTGGTACTTCTACAAATTAGGATGTTATATTTCAAATATAGACTTGGTGGAATGTTTTGTATGTGTGTTTTCTATTATTATTGCTAAGTATAACTCCCCACTATGAAGAAAAAGTGCATATGTTTAAAACACATATATTCTTTTAAAATTCACCAACAAAAATTTTCAATCTAGAAAACCTAAAATCTCGAGCATAGAGCAATGCTAATAAACAGTTCTAGTTCATTAAAAATGTAAGTGATGAAGCCAGGTGCTGGTGGCTCATTTCTCTAATGCTAGCTACTCGGGGTTGAGATCTGAGTATTGTGGTTCAGAACTAGCCCCAGCAGGAAATTCCGTGAGACTCTTCTCTCCATTAACCACCAGAAAACCAGAAGTGGTGTCATGGCTCTAGAGGTAGAGCGCTAGCCTTAAGCTAAACAGCTCAGAGACAGTGCCCAGGTCAGAGTTCAAGCCCCATGACCAACCAAAAACAAAATTAATTCCTAAAGTTTTGCTTGTTTCAGAATATACTATAAATAGAATTATTTAGCATTTGCCTTTAGATTGTATAGATTAATGCATTTAAATTCACCCCTACTATTGTGTGTGCATTTTTTTCCTGGTGCTGGTACCAGGACTTGAACTCAGGACCTCATGCTTTCAGCTTTTGCTCTGCTTTCTTGCTCATGGCTGATGTCCCACTACTCGATCCATACTTTCAGTCTGGCCATTTTGCTGGTCAATTGGAGATGGAGTCTCATAGACTTTCCTGCCTTGGCTGATTTCAAACTAAAATCTTCTTAAGTCTCCTGAGTAGCTAGGATTATAGGCATGAATTACCAGTGCCTGGTTAATATTCCTTTTTCTGTTGCTGCGTAGTATTTCCTATTTGCATGTACCATAGTTTGGTTGTTGTTTTTTGTTTTTGCTTTCTCGTGTTAAGTGTGCTTTGCAATACTCTGGTTAGAAACTGTGGCCTTATACAGGCAGTGCAAGTTCTCTAACATTGGCTTACATCCCCAGACCTTACTTGTTTGTTTTTTTTTTCTTTTAAAGACAGGGTTGTACTATGTAGCCCTGGCTGCCCTCGAACATGTATTTTTCCTGCATCCATCTCCAGAGTGCTGGGATTGCAGGTGTGTGTGCCACCACACCTATCTTATACCACAATTTATGTATGCATTCACCTGTTGAAGGATATTTTGGTCCTTTCTTGTTTGGAGCATTTATGAATAGTCATATTAATAATTACGTTATAAATATACACATATGAGTTTCTTGTGAACAAGTTTCACTTCTCTTGAAAAAATATATGAGTAATAGTGTTCCCAAAGTACAGTGTTCATTTGGCTTTATAATAAACTACAAAAACATTTTCCAGAGTGGCTGTTTCTTTTTGCATACTAGCAGCAATCTATAAGTGTTTACACATCTTTCCTATTATTAGGTGTATTGCCAGTTGTGCAGATTAGTATCAGAAATGATGGGCAATATCTTCTGCCTAGATTAATCCACTTAAAATTCAACAGTCCTGACTTGTCTTTTGTTGGGTGCAGCTTCAGTTGCTTCTCCTACCACAAAGACTTACTTTGGCCCAGGTAGTTCTAAAGTAATCCTGAATTGTTCTGTCCCTCCCCCCAGTACAAAAGTGAAGCTTGTTAGCTTGAGATGTTTTGTTATTCATACATATGAAATTTTGTCTTTTTAACAGAAATTTAATCACTGGGGTTACAATTTGATTTGAAATCTGACTGGGACTTTGATTTTTGTCTTTTCTTAGGTTTGGTGTGGTGGACTTTCTTTGAGTACTGGGATGCAGGTTCCAAGTGCTGTGAGAACACTTCAGAAAAGTGAAAATGGAATGACTGGCTCAGCTAGCAGCCTGAACAATGCTACTACACAGTAATGCCTACTCAGACTATGTTTACCCTCCCTTTTGATTGGGTGGCCTTTCCTGTGCAGTAACTAACCACAGGAAGTTGTGAGTGATGGAATTCAGGTTTACTATGCCCTGCTTTAAGGCCTGGAATCTTTTAGCTTAAGCATCTACAACAAAGCATTCACAGTGTTCTGCTATGATATATAGAGGCGCAAGCAGTTAGCCCCCCCCCCCAAAGACCAATGTCTTGAATAGTAAATGGGAAAAAGGCAGTGTTTTAAGTATTTATTAGGAAATTCATTTTTATGGTTCTTAGATTACTTAGGTTCTTCTGTAGAGTTTTATGATATATTGTGACCCTAGGAGCTGGGCTGCAATGCTTTTAAAGCTTGCCCTTTTTCCTTTCCTGTTCTTGTTTCTATCATATCCTGTTACTTAGTTCTTACACTGAAGCTTTAAAAATACACAGTCCCCCAACAATTCATAAAAATGGAAATCATTCATTGGGGATGACAAAAATGTTTTCTTATGGTTTATTTTCCACTTTTTTATAAATAAGTTGTTTGCTAAATTAACTTATTTATTGATTGCATATCATTTTCCTTTCTAATATACTGTGATATTTCTCTTGTGTTTATAACTCAAAGTAGAGTGGAATAAGCGAACACTTAAACAGCTTAAAATTACCCAGATTTCGGTTTTATGCCTTCTATACTAACATAATGGCAGAGGAATATATTTTACATTTTGCTCTGCTTAGATTAGGTAAAAATTTTACAACCTTTGTTTTCTGATTTTGTTATCTAATTTAATTCTACCTTTAACCATTATCGTTGATAAAATTCACACTCAAATTGGGCACTAATTATAATTGTAACTGATTTTTAGCAGTTAAAGAGTGCCTATTTAGAAGTTAAAGTTATATAAAAGATACTCAACTTTTATCTAAGGAAAGATAGGTTATCAAAGGAGATGCCTAAAATGTTCTTTACTGGAAGAATTTATATATTCATTGTAATATGAAGTTTAAAAAACTTGAAAAATACATATCTCTGACTTATTCAAGTTTTTCAATCTATTCAGAGGTTAACTTTTTCTGTTTGTTACTCATTTGCTTTCTAGAGGCATAATATACTTATCCAAGACTTATTCCATAGACATCTTTCCCAGACTTGGAGGGGAATATGTTGAACAATGAGTTAAAAAAACTATTCCTAAAAAGCCAAACATTTCAGTAATAATTGTAATTCAAGTTACAAGTTGAACCAAACTAAAAGTTGTAATTACAGTATTTTAAGAATTATTTGAGCATTTTTATAAGAATTTCATGGGCTGGGAAGGTGGCTCAGTGGTAGAGCGCTTGCCTTGCATGCATGAGGCACTGGGTTCTATTCCTCAGCACCACATAAGCAGGAAAAAAAAAAGCCGGAAGTGGCGCTGTGGCTGGAGTGGTAGAGCACTAGCCTTGAGCTGAAGAGCTGAGGGTCGGTGCCCAGGCCCAGAGTTCAGGACCCACGATCCAACCCCCTACACACACAAAAAAAGAATTTCCTTAATTTTTGAAACTTAATTTCTCCTGTTGAGTTTCTTTCATTCTCGTTTTTTAAATCTGCTGACACCTTCCCCCAAGAAGTGACTGGCTGCTTACATTTGAGTGGCTTTCTACATAAGGCCTGTGGAATAGTGTATTCCCTCTTAACATTTCCTGTTTACTGATAGATCATTTTGTGCTACTGATAGAACAGATTTGACCTAGGGTATTGTTTATTTCTAGAAGAAAATTGCTGCATTGTGTGATAACATCTTGGTAATTTTAAAAACTATAAACAGTTTAGAGAAATAAGTATGTCACTAGTCAGTCTTTGGTAATCCAAACAAATATTTCGTTTTTGTTTCTCATGTTTTGAAAGAAATATTTGGATGTTCTGCTTCCTTTAGAAGGGCTATTCTAGGACCTTAGGAGATAAGAATGAATTTCTTTTCATAGGCTCAAACCTGAAAGCAGTGATTTAGTGGAATTGCTTTATGCAAGTAGCTACATGACACTAAAAAAGCCAGATGTTCTTGTACAGAACTTTATTCTGTTATGTCTCACATAATTGTGTCTTCTCATTAAGCCAGTGCCTTTTCCTCTTAAGCATGCTCCTTGCTCCATGTCCGGTATCAACTGACAGTTAATCCAGACAGCATGACATGGCAGTGGTGAGGACCTTCTGTTGAAGGGGTATGGAGAAAGGAAATACTAATCAGGAGCTGGAGGAGTGTGTATGATTTCTTTCTAGTACTCCTACCACCATTTCAAAGTTTTCATAGAAAGTTTTCTAATATTGCTGGGAAGGTGGCTCAGTGGTAGAGCGCTTGCCTTGCATGCTTGAGGCCCTGGTTCGATTCCTTAGCACCACATAAGAAAAAAGAAAAAAGCCGGAAGTGGTGGTGTGGCTCAAGTGGTAGAGCGCTAGCCTTGAGCTAAAGAACTGAGGGACAGCGCCCAGGCCCAGAGTTCAGGCCCCACGACTGGACCCAAAAAAAAAAAAGTTTTCTAATATTAATTTGAAAAATACACTAACTTCACTAGGAAGAAGCTTTGTGGTAATAAATAAATAAATTCAATAAATCCAGAGTCCAAATTTCCTTTACAAGTAATACCAGGTATTGCATGATATGAATATTATGTCAGACTAGGAATTTGAGGGTTTTCTACTCTCTGCTTCTTCCTAAAGGTATCTAAAATTAAACAACCATATGGTATTTTTGTTTTAAGATTTTTAAATTTTGTTAAACTAATCAGAGAGTTTGTTACCCTAATTTTTAACCTAAAAATAATAAAATATAGTGCCTATTTTTTAATAGTTTCAAAATAAGGTAGCCATTAACTTGATCATAATATATGACATAAAAAATATTGAGCTCCTTTGCTCAACTTTAATGCATTGTGAAAATGTTAGTACATCTTTTTAAACCTTCTTTATTGCTTTATTTACCTTTTTTGGTGGGGAGGGGAGTGAGGTCAAACATGATTGCTTCCTATAAAGGAACTGCATGAGAGGTTGACTAATGGATATAACACAGGTATAAAAATTATGTTTTATGAAACATGCATTGAGTATTACATTTCTTTTTTAGCAAATGAATTCCAAACCAGTTTTATTAAACTGTATATAGAAATGAAGGAGCTGCCTTAAGCACTTTAGAACAAGAATTTAAAATTCATTTTAACCTTTCGGCTGACTATGTCACATGCATCTTTAACTTTTGATCTGTAGATGTATATCAAGCATTTAATCACTAATGCACATAGAAAAAGTGTCTTGTTGAATGTTCCAGGCATAGGTAAATGAATTAAAAGTATTAAGGGCATGTGTGTCTATATATGGGTTTAACTGATGGCATCTGAATTATTTTGACAGTGAACTACTATTACACAGCTAAACTTGGCCTACTTGCTCTGTTTTGCAAATAGTAATTTCCCCTTGTCATATAAGAAGAAATATTGGCTTGAACATACTTATTAACTTATGAAATCAGGGCATCAACAATATCATGCATATTTTTGAATTTTTGGAGCTGGCCATTGGTGGTATAAATATTTGTGATAAAAGCTTTTAATTAGGCTAATATATTCCATTTCATTAGTTACCTAAAATGTTAGTTTCTCTCCATATTTTCTCATAAATTATTTATGTATTTTAATTATTTCCTTTAAAAATCATTGGAAAAGTTGCAAAAGGATATATACGTAAAATGAATATTCCAAAGAATATTAATAGTAAGACAGTGTAGACTTTCTACTATAAAATGTATGATTCTAGGCTAACTTTTCAAAACATAAATTCATTTTACAGCATATTTGTTAGATGGGTGTGTGTTTATTGTCTATTCATATAAAAAATAGTTTTTTGGTTTGGCAGTCAAGATTGAGATTATTTGTATTCACATTTCCAAAACTAGAACAGTTTATTATACACCTCATTCTGCTGCTCATTCTGCTGCTTTTTTTAGGTCATGATAGAAACTGCATTTTTAAAAAAATGTTTTCAGTCAGAAATTTTTAAAGGTATATTTATTATAGCTTGTAAGAAACACTCAAATTAACTGCATAGAATAATGGTTTACTTTTTTATAATCACATAAAATAGGTCTGAAAATCTTCTTTCTTGATTTTATTTTTGCACTAACTATATTCTTTCAGAGAAGCATATGATCAGCATAAGATTGCTAAATATCCAGGTACCCATCAAGTTATTTTTAACCAAGATAATGTCATAATTCCAGCAGAACTAAAGTATTATAAGAAACCATAAATACTTCTGTAATCATCACAGCAATATTACCTCACGTTCAGTATGGTTTATTTTGGTTGTATCTGACAGTATTTACATTCTGCAGTCATTTGTGATTCTAATGTCAAATATGACAGCTTTCTTACCTGAGCTGTATGATTAACCTAAATAATTTTAAAGATTGTGAGTTTGGAGTTTATGTGGATTGAATTTGGTATGTGTTGTTTTTATTGAAAGATATTTTTGGACAAGTATATACAAGTCATTGTTGGCTTAGTAAATAAATACCAGAAATTGCCATGGTACTTTCATCTTCAGACTAATTATTAAACTTAAAGAATATTTGTTATTTCTTGGCATAAAGTGCTAACTTAAATCATTATCATTTAAGCTATTTTAATTTAAGCTAGTATGCTTTCTTAACATGGTACCCAGTCAAGTAAGCTGGTCCCTAGGAATGGACCACATTGAGGGTTTTGCAGCATGTAGTGCAGATGGTAGGAGAATGTGTTTGCTTTGGTTAGTAGCTTAGGTTTAAAATAAGTCAGATTGTTATGTGATTGGCAAAACAGCTTCATTAATCCTGGAAAGCACAGGACTATGAGGAGAATCCTTTTCAAAAAAATTTTTTTTAACATTTCCAATATCTCTAAGGTACCAAAGCAGAGTCTAAGTTCATCTTCTAAGAGAGATTCTTTAAAATCAAATTTGTGGTTAATTCATGCTATAAGATATATAATACCTAAAGTTTCAAGTCATTTATATTAAGAGCCACTGGTCTTTAAATTTTTCTCTAGATGATATTAAAAAGTCTTGGAATCGTCTCTTCTAATCACCTTAGCAGTGTCATATATTAGCTCTGTCACCTGTGTATAAATCATCCATCACCTGTGGGCCTTTGCTGCCTTACTTGTAACACTTCTAACTTGTTCAGCCTACCTCACAGGGCTGTTGTGGGGGATAAAATGAAATGAACTATGTAATGTTGCAGCTTGAACACAGTCAAGTCCTATGTAAATGGAAGGTATTTTTAGATAAGAATGGATTTAAGTGTTTGGATACTTCAAAATGCCGTTTACTTTGATAAAGCATGTTATTCAGTGGTATTACCAGTGATTTCAAATGTGATTTTAAAAATAAAACTTCCTATTAAAATGCCCTTTAATATTATTTAGTTCGTGTGTGACTTGTGGTCTTTTTATAGTTTCTCATCTATTTCAAGGCTTTGTAGAGTTGTAAAGTTCTCCCACAGCATTAGTGTGGTCATTGTAGAACAGTCATAAATACACAAATTCGGCTACTTTTCCACCCAGGAATTTGCACTTTCAATTTAGGGACTTCCTGGTGCCACATACAAAGAATAAATTTGTTGTAAATGATAACGTAGTGTTTCCATTGGACATTTGATATCTTTGTCACGTTGCAGTTAATAAGATGAACACTTCACAGCCTTGCTGAGTAACCTGCATATCATTTATATCTCCCCTGATTCCTTGTTTTGCTTTAAATGGGATGTTATATTGTTTACAAGTTTTCTTAATCTACAGATTTTTAGTGTGTCTGTTATCTGAACATCATTTTGCTATTCAGCTGTGATAATAAAAATTTAATTCCTCAGGTTAACCCTTATACCATGGATTAAAACCATGAATAAACTCCTTAGGAAGGACTAAGTGCTGCAAAGTAGTATTTTCGTGAGCACATTGCCTCATTCCTTTAGAAACAAGTGGGAGCTTTTCAAATGGTTTTCAACTTTGATCTAAGGTATCTAAAATAGGGTAATTTGTAAGCTGAGATAATTGTATGTTTTGAATGTCCGGATTAAGTTTTTACAAAAATACCTGTATTCTTTCAACTAAAAATTAAACTTTTTCTGCTTTCTTTTGCTTCTGTGCTTTATTTCTTTCAACCTATTTAACATGTGTGTTTTGGGGAATGAAAATGTCTATAACATCATAGTTTCTTTGCCCAAAACATTGTAGAACATTGCTGTTTAATTCCTTACATTTTTGGTGCTCCCAATACTAGTCTTGAACTCAGGGTCTGGTGCTCTTGCCTAGCTTTTTCACTCTACCACTTGAACCACACCTCTGCATCTGGCTTTTTGCTGGTTAATTGGAGATAAGAGTCTCATGGATTTTTTTTGTCCAGGCTGGCTTTGAACTGAGATCCTCAAATTTCAGCCTCCTGAGTAGCTAGGATTACATGCATGAGCTACTGGTGCCTGGTTGTTAATTCCTTTTCTCTTGCTTACACTAAAAAATAAGCCAGAATTCACTATAGCATTATGACAGTAAAATATAAGCAATCTTAGTGTCATCTGACAAAAGACAAATCTTGGTAGCTCTGATGACAAATGTCTTTTCCTGACTAGTCTAGTTACCTAAACAAAAGAATATGCCACCAGAATTTTGAAGGCTCCTCTTGTCAACAAGTTCCATCAGCAAAACTACCATAATTATTCTACACCTCCCTTGAATAAATATAATATAGGATAAACATGGTGGCCCACACCTCTAATCTCAGCTTCTTGGAAGGCTGAGATCTAAAGAATCTCAATGAGTTCCAGGCTAGCCTATGCAAAAAGTTAACGGAACTCCCATCTAAAGCCAACCAAGCTAGGAAGCCAGGCAGAGTGGCATGTACCTGTGTACCCACTGCATAGGAAGCATAGCATAGGTAGGAAGTTCAGGTCCTTGGCCAGGCAGGGCTGAGGGAAGTCAGGAATTGACAACATAGTTTAAAAGCAAAAAGGTTGGAGGTGTGGCTCAAGTACTTGCCTAGCTGGCATGAGGCACTGGATTCAAACCCTGGGATCTAGATACATAAACTATTAAACTTGTTGGCTTCCTTAACTTGAGGGTTTATTGGTTTTTGTTTTTTTTGATGTGCAGCCCATCATGGCAGACTGGGATCTTTGTACACTCTGTCTTGTCCATGTTTTTTCTTACCAGATCACATTCTATGAAACATTATACAAGGTCCCCACAAAGGGACTCAAAGTGCTAGCAAGTAACTTCACAGCTATAACATACACTGTTAATGGAAGATAGCTCTTCCATTTTGATAGCTCTTCAGCTAGTGAGATATTTTAAAATATGTCAAGACTGATCTCCATTTGTAATTATCCCCAGAACTCACAGTATGTTTGCATGGACATACCTGAGTAATTTTTGAAAGATGGATGTTTATTATAAGGGACTACTTTCACACATTCTTGTAGATACAGTTATAATTCCAACTGTCTTAACAAAGGATATAGATTAGAGTGAACTGGTTGGTCCCACAGCTGACCCTCTAGTCACCAACTGACTTGTATCTGACTTGTATGTTTACCTTATTAGCTGTGTGTTTCAAAATTACCGTTTGTACCAGTGGCAGACATCGTTAGATTATTCAAATGTATTAACTAATGGAAAGAACATGTAAAGATACTTACAAGAAAAGCAGAAATATTGGAGAGAATGAGCTTAGAAAGTTATAGAGAAGTCCAGGAAAATTATAGACTTATAGACTTCTATTTCAAAGTTCAGAATCCTGAATTTAAGTTCCTTCCCTTGTGTGGCTAAATTTAGGCCCACTTTACTATTACAGAAATCAGGAAGTACAGATTATGCACTATGTGGTGTATGTAAGAAAAACTTTTTTTTTCTTTTTGCTTATGTGGTGCTGAGGAATCGAACCCAGGGCCTCATGCATGCAAGGCGAGCGCTCCACCACTGAGCCACCTTCCCAGCCCTGTTTGTCCTTTTTTTACGGTTGTCTCTACTCACACTAGGATATGGACAAAGCCCCGCAGACGGTATTGGGCAGCCTCTGATTCTGCATCGGTGCGCAGACAGAAGGACCACCTTCCGACTGTAGCTGACCGTTCCTCGATTCCCAGTGTCAGATCTAGAATGTCGGTGAGCCGCGGCTGCTACGTCCCCCTCTTCCGAAC